>NC_088872.1:30593868-30694516 GCF_032884065.1 Artemia franciscana | reverse complement strand
CACGGATTCTTGTTTATTTATTGATTTTTTTGTACCAAACATCTTTTGATAGATTTACTTTTGCTTTCTTTGTTTTATATAGCTTCAATTATTCTAGCTCATTTATTCATTTTGGGCTTATCATGTATCTTTTTGATTTTTATGCTTCACATAGCATTGATTCTAATTTATCTTTACATTTTTGTCTTAAAAAGTATATTTTGATGGCTTTACCTTTACATTCTATGCTTTAAATAGCCTTAAAGATTCTCTTTTTTTCATTTTTGTTTTACGTAGCACTTTTGTTAGGTTTACTTTTATTTTTGGTGATAAACATAGTCTTAAAGGTTTGTTTGTATATATAGCTCTGTTTTACCAACTTATTTTTTATAGCTTTCTATTTTAACTTTTACTATTGTAGTAGCTTCTCGTTTTCTCTTTAATAGCTTTGACAATTGTGATTCATATAAATTTTGCCTTTAATGGTTGTGTAACACATAAGTTTATTGTTTATCCCCTCACCCTCAAAAGCTTATTAGCAAAAAATGAAGTTACAGAGGAATATCTAACATACTAAGCTGAAGCTATTGATATCTTCTTTTTATGCTAGGTTGCGATGACATGCAAATGTGTGAGTTAAGCTTAGATGAGACCGGACTTACAGGAAAACAAGGAGCAGAGATTTTGGAAATAGAATTCCAACGAGAATGGGACAACTTTGGTGGGAAACCGTATTCAAGACCAGCCCAAAGGAGTACTGTCAACGGCAATACCGTGAATATAAAGTGAAATCTAAATTATTATGATTTCTATTTTTCCTGTTTTTTTTCAAATTATTGAATTTATTGAAAACATTTCAACGTAACTTTCGAATCTGTGTCTTTTTTAACAAGGGCTATAGTTAATACTATCTCATAATAAATATATAGTCTCTTCTTAATATTTTTAACTTTTCTCTTTCATATTTTTATTCTTAAGACTATAAATCAGAACAATGTGGATATTCAGAAAATATTTCAAGAAAAACAAAACGAATCCACCACATGAACTTCAAACGTTTTGGGTTTTTCGTTGGTACGATTACATTTACAAACATATATAACCATTAAACCATTACACATGTAACTACATATGTAAAATTAAAAACAAATGTTTTAATTCAGTAGGTTTTTTATGTTAAAATTTACATCATGTTGCAATAAGAATTATAATGACTTGGACTATGATTTTTGATTGTGAAGTGAGAGCTGGCTGTTTGGTAATTACGCAATGACAGGCTCTATTTTTGTGTGCTCGGTGTTGAACTTTTTGAAGCGGTATATAACGACAGATAAGTACTTAATGATTAAAATTGCTGCAAAGTTTTTTTTCAAAAAATGCTATCAAGAATGCGATCGAGATGTGCAAACATGCTTTTCAAGTGGATACTTTTGAAAAGCGAAGAAATTCGCACCCTGACCCTGCTATGTCTTTCCTATCAGATATTTACGAATTAATTACTGGCTAAGTGCAACACAATGAACCATCAACGCTTTATGTTATTGTAGACTCCTTGGATGTTCCATCATTTCCCAATGATGTGGTTACGATTCTTGCTTCTCGCTTAAACGAGTGTGTCCGTATGCTAAATTTCTTAGTGTAAAAGCAAGATACATGCTCACAGGTACCAATCTAAACTGTCTTGCTATTAGCGTCACCACGTCAGCCACCCAACATTCCTGTCGTGCTAAAGAACATTCCTATAAATACTAACGGGCATAACCCAAAGATTCAGCGTGAATTTGTGTAGAAAATTGGCTGCACAGATAAAGTAAAGCACAGAAAACGTAAAACACATAGTTACTGGGAAAATGGATTGGCTGTTTAATTAAATGATGAAGAATCAGCCATTGCAGCAGTTACAGCCATCTCCCTACATTAAAAACTCGTACCAGATCTGTTAACACTGAACATGCCGGTATTATCAAGATGGATCCTGATTACGATGTCTTCCAGATTCCAGGGCTTCTTAGCAGCGTTGTAAGAGCAAAAAAGGTATGGAAGTTCTAGAATAGTGCAACTAAACTTTAAAACTAAAGAAGAGTTTGATATCGCAATCAAGTTTGGCATCAAGATAGAATATTGCCCAATCCGAGTGACTCTGCAAATTGAAAAACCTAAGCAGTGACTAATTTTCCAAGTATTTGGGCATTTATTTTTAATGCGCATTTTAAGAAAAATAAAAGCCCAAAATCTTTGGACACACGTAGACCAATTACTGTATATTTGACGATTGGTAAGCTTCTTAGGAAGCTTATCTATAATGAAATTAGCACGAAAGAAAATCATGGCGACATGCAATTTGGTTTTTGGAAAGGTCTTTGCGTGCAAAACGCACATGTAACTCTTCTAGTGATTCTTGAAAAGCATAAAAAGGCGAAAAGTGGCTTTTACATTTGAGCCATTGACATTTCAAAGGATTTTGACGGTATTCTTTACTCCCAAGTAATTGTAACTTTCTTTAAAAGTGGAGTTAATCCGTATTTTTGCACATGCCTGTGGCAGTGATATCAGAGTTTCTTCAATCCGATATGTTGGTAAGGGACTGTTAGAAATCATATTCGTGTGTGCTGAGGTGTTGAGCAAAGTTCTGTTTTTAGTATGGCAATACTTAATAACTCTATTAGTGTTTTCATTCGACAGATTCCACGATGCTTAATTGAGCCATAGGTCGACGCAAATCACTTGTCTTATGCCGATGACATTCTTCTCTTGGCTGAAAATCTTGGGGCAGTCCAGAGCTCTGTTGATGATGCTTCCTCCGGACTGAAGGCAATTGGTCTTTCAGTTGCTACTTCCAAAGCAGACTTTCCTGTCTTTGGACTCCGATGATACAATCCGATTGGATACCTCCGATGACACAATCCAAGTTGGACCCGCTGCAATCTTATCATCCAGTTCACTTACGTATTTACGTCTTCCATTTGGAACTTGGAATTAGATCCACTAGGCAGCTTATTATTTTTTCTTTGAAAGAGAAACTAAGAAAATCTTATATTCTTATCACCAAGGTAAAGGGTCAGTTTGATAAGAAAGTCCATGGTTGGCTCTATAATGCGTATTTTGCACCACATGTGTTGTTTTTGACAGCACGTTTCAAAACTTGAGCTATTTTGAATTTATACACAGTGTGAACCGTCCATTACTCCACTACCCTTTTGCATACTAGTAAGCGATGTACAGACATGATGACCACTTTTCTTGATGCCTCTTGAGTCATCACAACCACTTGGCGTGCTAGTATTTTCCAAAAACGATTTAAAAACATCTTTTGATATTTCTCCAAATTCCCTTAATTAATTTAAAATGTTTTTATTCCCAATAAGACTTTTTGGAAAGTTTGATGACTTTAGAAATTTATAGAAATGACTATCAAAGGATTTAGGTCTTTTACGATTTGTAATTATATATGATACCAAACCAATTAAATTTTAACTATTCCCATGGAATATCACATCACTTTTTTGTGATCAATATGAATATGTTGATTTTCTGCTAGATCGGTCAGAGTCTTTTACTTAGCTCTTGATATAAAAGAGGAATAAGGTCTGCAACACTTGATTAAAATTTAGATAAATCTTTTTTCTGTGTTGGTAAGGGTAGTGGTGAAGGTGAATATTGATGTGGATCAACAACATTTACTTTGACGGGTCTTTCACGTTGGTTTTATGCTGATCGACACGTTGAAGGTCATTTTGAAGCTAAATAATTTTTCATCGTCTGCAACTGTCTCATTGTTAGTAAATTTATCAAGATTATCTTCAAGGTGCTCTTTTGACGAAAGAGCGAGTTCTATTGGAGTTATTTTGAAAAGTTTTTCTATTTTTCGAGAGAATAGCTCTTACAAACCCTGTGATTATTGGTAGTAAAAATGACAAGAAACTGCCACCCACTTGAACAAACCGTTTTATGTTAAAACTTGTCCTTTCTTTTTGCATGTTCGGGCAGGTATAAGTGAACGATATTGCTTTTCCCGGTACTTAACTACTTCTGTTAGTTGAACATCACCCTCAGTTATATTTAAACAAAGCTAAGTTAGGAGATTAATGAACTCATTGTCAATGCCATGTTTGAGCATAGTCTTCCTCAAAAGCGATTTTTGAATTACTGAGGACGGAAAATTAATTTCTGTTTTCATGTAGTTTCTTCAGTGTCATTACTACAACTAATTCCCTTTTATACTATTCACGGGTAAATGCAAGGTAATTTCTTTGTGAAAAATATCTGTGACAACAAGTAAATCCTCTTGTGTGTTTTGAACAAAATCAAATAGAAAATATCCATAGAATTTATTTGTTGCTGCATTTATGAGGAGAGTAGAAAATTTTGTTCACCAGGATATATAAGTTATAAGAGAACTTGAATTACAAATAACCCTATAGATGATATAGTAAGTACAATTCAAAGCAAGTTTTCTCAAACATTTACTCTGATGAAAGAGATTGTGGAAAATAATGGTTACGAAAAATTTCTCATGATGAGGTCAGACCGTGAATAACTCCAACATCTCTTGAGACCATTCTTCATTGGATTCAGCTAAATAATCAATAACAAACCACGAGTTTGGTTCTAATAACTCGTTTGGTTCTAAAATAATATTAAACATTTAAACTCCCTTTAAATCTTAAATTTTTCAATAAATCATGATTTATCAAGATTATCTTCAAGGTGCTCTTTTTGTGAAAGAGAGAGTTCTATTGTAGTTATTTTGCGAGGTTTAGCTATTTTTTGAGAGAATAGTGTTTACAAACTCCGTGATTATTGGCAGCAACAATGACAAAAACTACCACACACTTGAACAAACCGTTTTAAAATCTTTTCCTTTCTTTTTGCAATCTTTGGTAGCTATAAGCGAACGATATTTCTTTGCCCATTCCTTATCTACTTCTGGTAGTTGAGCATCACCTTCAATCATATTTAAACAATGCTAAGATAGGAGATTAATGAATTCATTGTCAATGCCATGTTTGAGTATAGCCTTCCTAAAAACCCGTATTTCAATTACTACTACTACAGCTACTAATAACTCTCTGCGGCACCAAGTCGCATGAGGCCAACACAGCTACGTACGCTCCTCCTCCAAACTAATTTATTCAAGGCCTGCCTCTTTACACCCTCCCAGGAAGTTCCCATTTTCTTTAAATCATTATTTATTACATCCTCCCAACCCAAACGAGGACGACTTGCTTTCCGTGTAGCCCCAGACTGTCGGCCAAAAAGGACAATCTTCGGCAATCTGTCATCCTTCATCCGCAGAACGCGGCCTAGCCATCTCAACCTTTCTTATTTTATAGCCCTAGAAAGCGGGATTGAACCAAATTTTTCGTAAAACATACTGTTTCTGAGGACAGAAAATAAATTTCTGTTTTCATGTAGTTTCTTAAGTGTCATTATGATAACTAATGCCCTTTTTTACTATTCACTGGTAGATACACGGTAATTTTTTTTGTGAAAAATATCTGTAACCACAAGTAAATCCTCGGGTGTGTTTTGAATGAGATCCATTGGAATTTTTTCAAACGATTTATTTGTAGCTACATATAATGAGGAGAGTAGAAATTTTTGTTCATCAGGGTACATTTTTTAAGTTATATGAGAACTTGAATCACAAATAACCGTATAGATGATATAGTAAGCGCAATTCAAAGCAACCTTTCTCATACATTTGCTCTGATGAAAGAGGTTGTGAAAAACAATGGTTACGAAAACTTTTTCTTGATGAGGTCAGACTGTGAATAATTCCAACATCTCTGTTTTTATTTTATCACAGGACTCTTGCGACAGACTATAGTAATAATATATATTTTACAGATTTTCTAAAACATTTATAACAATTTTGAATTATTTTTTTTCAAAGTTTTCTTTTCCAGACATTGAAGGTCTACAAAGAAACTATCTGAATGGACTTTTAAGTTGAAAAATATTACTCATCTGGCTGTCAAAAGAAAACAAACCTAGCCTAACCTCAATCCGTCAAATAAATAGCAAAAAGAAACAAAAATAAAACGCATTATTTCTTTAATACATAAATAAATATACTATAAATTTTTAAAACACTTGAATATATTTACATGGGATATAGAACACTTGGACATGTAAAACAGCACCTGAAGTTGCCTCCTCCTGAATGGCGGAGGCAGCAACTGCGACAGACAAAGGCCAGGTTAGAAGACGTGACGCCCACTGTTTTGGGCAACGGCCAGCCTTGGGGGTCGGGGCAAGGGATGTTAGTAAATCCATAAATAATATTAACCACCTTTTAAAACAATGATTCGGCCGTGCGCAAAAAAAAAAATACAAAAATATTATAAGACACATTGCTATGATCGAGACTGTAAAAAGAGGGAGCCTCCTACCACCAACTATTGAGCTTCTCCAGACCGCGACAGTTTATGTACGCTAAAATATTTTTCGAACTGGAGTAAGGCAGTGGCCCTGTGGCAGTACTCTCATACCGTCTGCAGGCATTTAGACTTCGTCCGATAGGGCTGGTATGGCATGAAAAACGAGGAAACCTCCTCCCATCAACTATTCAGCTTTCTCCAGACCGAGAAATTGTCTGTACTCTACACATACGTCTTGATTTAGTGTAAGGTAGTGGTTAGGTGTTAGTACTCTCACACCGTCGATGCACATATAGACTTTGTCCTTTATGGCTGGCTTGGCATTTTTTCAACTCGACCTATGCAGTTTTTTTATTCAAAAGAGTGAGTCGTCATGAATTTGGCTTTTGGAATTACATTATTTTTTATACAGCTTCTATAAATATTCATGTAAAAATTATCCTTTATATTGTGTGAAGGCACCCCTTTGCATAATTTTTTGATATATAGATTGTGCATTTGCACGGAGCAATGCTTTGGACCTCCAACAACACAGTTGGATATCAAGTCGCTCCCTGTCTTGAATTTTAAAAGTAACAACTAATTTGCGGCCTGCCCCTTCACTACCTCCGGGTAAATTGACTTATACTAGTTGGTGTAACCCATTCAAGAGCTAATATGCTCCCCATTTTCCAAAGCATCCTACAGACTGTTGGTTATAACTTTAAAAAAAAGTGAATCGAACAAACGTGAACTCGCCCCTTTCCCAGCCATTGGAGCTTACACAAATTATAATGAAATCCCAACATGAAGTACTTAAAATTTCTGAAGTGGCACCGTCAGCAGCAATATCTTTATTTGAAACTACATTTCTTTTTTTCTATCTCAAAGTACAAATTTCAGTCTATGATCGTTAACGATGTAAAATTCATATCTGCATTGATTCTCTTTTGTCGGTTAGAACGACAAAAGTTTTGTCTTTTGTCGGTCGACAAATCCTATTGCGCACACTCTCAAATATCTCAATAAGGAATTAATTTAATATGAGTTTATAAATCTCTTTTTCAATCTTCATAAATGCCTCAGAATGTTTACTGACAAAGGTGTCAATAAATGTTTTTATGTATGGCTTTTAATCGAATTGGAGGGCTTTTTTAATCTTTGAAACCGTTGGTCAGTATCTACAGTAGAAGAATATAATATGAGGAGCCAATGAGTTCTTTGAAAACCGGTCTGTTTATTCACGGGAAAAAAATCTTTTACCTAGTCATGACGTTCCACTGGTAGTTCACCATCGATTTCGAAAAATCACTTATGATTCAATCTCCTCAATAGTGGAAATGTCGGAAATGGACATTTCCACAGGTAAAAGGTGAGGTAAAGGATACGGCATTAGACTTTACAGTCCGTACTGGCGGTGCTGATCTCCGTTTCTTGGCCCTTCAGCCAGGAAGTGCAATGGGGGGCTGGGAACCAGCCATCCTGTGCTTTCGCACACCCTTCCTGTTTACCTTCCCCAGATTTCTCCAGGTACCCATTTAGACCTGGGTTGACTCTGGCTAAGCTTACAGAATCACGCAATTGACCCCCGTCCCAAACTGAAGAATTGGGTACACTGGGATTCGAACCCGCGTCCTCTCAGACAAAGGATCCTGAATCCAGCGCGCCAATCCACTCGGCCGGGACGGTTCTATTTCCACAGGAAATGGAAAACACTTGGATCGCAACGATTTTCAAGCCATTTGTAATTCCCACACAACAAAAGTAGTGAGACATTGCCTACGGATAAACGGAGTTCATTACCAGAAAAACCACCTTCGGCTTTCCAATGGAGTGTTGTCCAGTCGGATTGGTTTCGGGAATTATATACGTGCTTCGTGAAAAATATACCCTCTTTTTATTAATCTCTACAAATTAGTGCTGATCTACATTGGTGATCACGCTTATTTCTTCTCCTCTGATTTTCAGAATTAAATCCATCACGGGAAAAGAAGTTGAATAATAATACCTTAAATCCAACCAAAGTTCCAGATAGAATTTGCCCGTGTTCTTACAAACAACGTACAATCGCGTCAATACCTTCACTTACCAGGTATATTTTACAATAATCTTCCCCATTTTTATAAATTCCTTGACCCAAGCTTTTTGAACAAATTTATAGTCGGCAGTGGTGCATTGACGATCGTGAACTGAATTATAAAAAACTTCAATTGACGGCAATTATATCGAATGGAGCCACGAGGTGGAATTATTTTACTCATACGGGTTATGGACTTACACGTTAATAAATCATATATTTCATCATCTCGAAAGTGTTGTTTAAGGAGGGGGAAACCATAAAATCGTTACTTTTTTGTACTTTATCAGTTGGCTTTAGAATTTCGGGGGAAAAACTTTAGAAATAAAAAACAGATTTTATTCAAGTACGTATGATTATTTTTAACTGTTTTCCATTTGAATTCTAAGAGCAGCAACTTCACAGAATATTTATGTATGATTTTATATCAATAAGAACCATCTACCCATGCGCTATCTACAACTTCACCTTTCTGCAAACGTGCCGATGCTGGTAAAATTAATTTCAAATCATAGTATTTTTGCAAGTAAACCAATTTTTCAAGTAAACCGATAGAAGATACTGTTGAATACAAATTTAAATTACATGATTTATGTGCCAGGTCATAAGATAATACTCCCCCACCCGATGCAATAGGATTACTTAAATGATCATGGTCACAAACTGTCATTTCCCCACTGCTCTAAACAAATTTCCCTTTACATACCCAAAACGTATCTTTATCTTTAATTGTTAACTCACCCTCTGGTGATAAAGTCATTGGACAGTTCAAGTTGTGCAGCCATGAATTTGACTTCATGGCTGCTTTAATAAGAGCAAACATAGATGCGCCTAAAGTATCTTCTCCGCCAAATGATTCAAATAAAATTACTATTTGTGTGGTGCAACCCAAGTCTCTTTGAGCCTATCAAAGCCTATAAGAGACCTATAAGCCTATAAGGCCTATAAGAGACCGCAATGGTTTTATGTTCTTTAAGACGATTTGAGTTTGATGGATCACGCACATTCATGAGTTTATCTTTGATGTCAAAAACTACATGGTCGCTCTTCAAGGCTGAACTTCAAAATCTATTGAAACGCAAGATGGCATTATCACCTGAAACCGTCCCCAAAGATTTGTATGTACGGCCCGTACTGTTCCTCAATTGATGTTTTAATTTTAACTCTGAATGGATATCTGAAAGAAACATTGGACAATAATGGCATAAAGTGTATCCCTTCCCTTGACTTAGAACAAGACTGGTGGTTTTTTAGCATCACTGGATAGTAAAAATAAGCATACCCAGGGTTTCACTGATTCAATGGACGGAGACCACATCAAATATAAAACCCCCTTTTTAACTTTGTTTTATCTCTTCTTACGTTTTGTCATACTGCAACACAGAAACACCAACCTTTAAATGCTCGTTTGTCCTCTTTAAACAACTATAGTCTACTTTTGAATTATCTGCCACCTTCGCCAACAAAATTAATCACCAATTGATCAAAACGTGTCTTACTAGCGTCCATGTGTACGTCTCGTGACGAGGACTGAATCACTGAAGTGCTGAGTCGAAAAAAAGAGTTGGACACCCTTAAAACCCTCTCAATTTGCATTATATTCTATAAAATTCTTCCTGCCCCTCCCACCTCTTAAAAATTTCTCTTATAAACTATTTGAGATTTATATCTGAATTTTCAATAAATAAGATTATTAACCCGCTCCCATTTTTACCATAACTCTCCACCAAATTAAAAATGGTACCCACCAAGTCGAGAAAAAAACTAAAAATTATGTAAGTCTGGGTAAAGTGTCTGCATCTCTTTCTGTGGGTAATGTGAGTAGACATCACACGACTTTTCATTAATTTTTTTGCGAAAGATGATTTAACACTGTCCCTAACACTCGGCTCCCGAATCTATTTTTCAAGAAGGGTCGAAACTTGCATCCATAGGAGTTTTTTATTTCACCTGGATCCTTGTTAATACTACCACTTGCAGGGGAGTTGATTGGGTCTCCGAACTGAGTCCGAAGAACTAAAATTTTGTTCAAAACGGAATTGGCTAAATACAACTATATATATATATATATATATATATATATATATATATATATATATATATATATATATATATATATATATATATATATATATATATATATATATATATATATATATATATATATATAGGGAGCAAATCACTTCTAATCTTTTCTATTCCAAATGCTTCCAATCCCCCCGTTCACTGTGAGTGCTCTGTGGCGGGGGTTTTACTCTCTATCGACGGTGATGGTGTTAATTCTTCTAGCAACCAATACAGAGCATCGACACCGAAGCCTAGATCAGTCACGAGGCTCTCTAGATAGAAAATGAGTGAAGCCACTCAATTTGGGTTAACCATGAACTAAAATTCCCCCAAACCCTCACTTTCTTTTCTGGTCGTGCATGAATTGTCTTGGAATTGTGTTGTTGGTGACAATTAGTTCTTAGTGTACTTCCCCTGAGATGTTGGTGTTGGTTGACGACCCTATAGAAAGTAATAAATGTATATCAGCTCATTGAAACACTTTTGATTTCTTCCTGAAAATGAATTTATATTAGGCTGAAAAATAATAAATATTAGCCTGAAAACTTTTTAAGGGACAAAGTACCCATTTCAAATATTGAGTTCATACTAGTAGCTAAAAGTGTCAGGACAAGAAATTATCCCATATTTGGACCCAAAGTGGGAATTTTAATGTAGAGACTCCACACTACCAGTTAAAAATGTAAAGACCAAAGATTGCCACATGCATAGAGATAAATGGTCCCTCTTTACGCTTTAGTTTATTATAAGAATCTCTCTATAAAATTAGAGTCTTAAAATACATGTGGAAGGGGTGTCAGTGTCCTTTTGTCGTGCTGAAAGGATATCAAGCAGCAGATAATCTGTTGTATGCTGAATAGCATCATTGCCAGTCTGAAAAAAGAGCGAGAATTGTTATTCCTGATAAACAAGGATGATTTTAAGCTTAAAAGAAGACTGTTATTGAGCTGAAAAGAAACCTATTATTAATCTAAGTGCTAGGATCCTTAAATTCCCGTTCTTAGAGGCAGGGACCTATTTCAACAGTATAGCGCTGCTAAAATATTGTTCATATACTTAGGCTAGACTTGGATGATCAATATTCTAATAGTCTAAAAAATTTACTTGACATAAATTTTTTTTTTTTTACTTTTAAAGCATGGTGAAAAGACTTCCTTCAGGACCATGTGGCCCCCTCACGGCTCCTCAAAAACCATTAAGAAGAACCCTGTTATTATTCGCCTTATTAAGCTGAATATACCAATTTTTGGGGTGGGGCAATGTCCTCCTTCCCCTCTTTGAGGTAAAGAACACGGCCCCTGATATAGTTATTTTCCCATGCCGAAAGGCATTAAGTTTTGTACCGGTAAAATGTTAAGCTATTCGGGAAATATCTATGATTTGCACTTACACTAGAGCTGGCAACTCCATCTTGGTTGGAGCGTTTAGAGGGCCTTCTATTCCTATTTTGCATGAGAGTCGAAGGGACAGTATTTTCCCCGCTTTGCTAGGGGGCCACAGAAGTGCCGGCAATTTTGCCATATATAGGAGCAGTATTGTTTCCACTTCGCCGAGGCATCATGGAAGGGCCGGCATTTTCTCCATGTATAGGGGCAGCATTCTTGCCGATTTGCATAATCCTTGACTTCTTTGTCAAAGGAGGGCATTGGTCTGAATTTTCCTTAAATAGAAAAAAAATTTTAGTTTTGAATGAGATACTTACTTACTTACTTAAGTCTCCTGCCGGGCACTGCTCGGCGTAGAGAGTGACGTCTGCCTCCTCCACCCACTTCGGTCCATGGCGAGTATTTGCTCTTCGCCCTGTCTGATGTTTGCCATCGCCAAGAACTCGGACAGGCTGTCGGACCAACGTTTCTTCGGTTTGCCACGAGGTCGCTTCCAACCAACTTTGATAAGGTCGAAGTCATAGATCATCTTTGCGGGTAGATGTGGTGGCATTCGAAGTAGATGCCCGAACCATCGTAAGGTTCGCTCGGCTGCTTGAGTCGAAAACCAAGACTTCTTTGTGAGCTGCAGAAGCTTTTCATTGCTGACGAAGTCGAACCATCGTAGGCCCTCAATCCTCCTCAGGCTCTTTGCATGAAATATGTCTTTTTTCTTGAGGGTTGCAGCTGATGCTTGCCATGTCTCAGCTCCGTAAAGCATCACAGAACCGACTAGAGCAATAAAGATCCGTAGTTTCGTTGTGCGACTGATATTTGGTTTTCACCAGAGGTGACAATTCAGTCTACCCATGACAGAAGACACTTTAGATAATCTTGCCTGCAGCTTGGGGAGAAGTGAGCCATTTGCAGAAATTACGGAACCCAGGTAGGTGAAGTTTTTAACAGCCTCGATGCTAGTGGTGCTGTCCAGGCTAACTGGAGAGTTAACAGCGGGAGAACACGGGTCTATGGCCATAACTTTAGTTTTGTTCCAGTTTATATGCAGTCCTACTTTGGCAGCCTCTTCTCGCAGAATTCGGAGCGCTTTTTTTTAATGAGATAAATGGGTGGAAAATCATAGTTCCCCGTTAAGTTTGCTTCTAGCCCATGTCTCCCAGCATATTCACAAAATTTTTTCATAAAATATAAAAATTTTTTTTCCAAAAAGCTATAGCCCATGTGTATCTAGAAGAAAACAAACCCCTACTATGTAACAACAAGTCACGTAATGGTGCGTCATCTTTAAATGTAAATATTGGGACCATGATCAATTTTTTTTATAAAGAGGACTCCCACGCTTAGCTAGCAGACTTTAACAAGTCCTATTACGTAACATCCAAAGAAATTATTTGGATTAGTAAACGATACTTTATCGCGTAAAAACCAAAAAAGTATCTGCATTTATAAACAATACCCTATTACGTAAGAAGCACCTGTCTCCTGACGAAAACATTTCCTCTAAAGTAACAAACACCTGCATCTTGAAGAAGTTTCTAAGAAAAATGTGTGGACCGAGATTTTGAGGTGGTGGGCCCTCCTTTATACTGAAACCTCCTTACTAGTTTTAACGTTTTAAACTTGCATTTACCAGTTTAATTATTGAATAATGAACGATTTTAAATTCTTACGTTTTTGTTTCGGTATTTTTACCAGTATTATTAACGAGATTGTTTTTTTGTAATAAGCTCATATTTTGGGAGCGATGCTTAGTACGGGGATACCATAGAAAGCTTGTGGTAATTGTGCCACATTGCCTGGGTAGGAATTTAAAGCGCTAAAATATTATAGACAAATGTTTATTCACCTGATAAGCCTTTGTGTTGGGTGGTCGCCTTTAAACTATTTGTTCGATTTATAGTTTTAAATATTCGGTATATGACGACTTATACTTACTTACGACACGACCGCCTGTCCATGGACTATTCTTGGCGGTTGATTGTGTGGGGCTATGCTGTTTCACTTATGTAATGGGATGGTTAAGGCCTCGTTCAAATACTTATTCATATTAACTACTAAAGTAGGAAAACAATCTTCCTCTCTCCTTCTGTCTTTCTTTTTTGATTTCTTATATATTTTATATTTTATCTATTATTTATTAAATATTATAACTTTATAATTTTAATATTTTTATATATTTTATTTATTGTTTATTAATTATTATTTTGCGAAAGCAACAGTATGATTTGGTCGTTTTTTTTGTCTTTTTTTTCTAGCACCCCGATTTCAGCTTATTCCTAGAAAGTGGTAAGGGTCTAACCTCTGCGATCTTTACGAAAAGAGTAGACCTTAGGCCAGATAAATGAATATGACTTTGCGTTTTGGAAAGCTTCGTAGAACTCTTGCCTGGCACCAAGAAGGGTGGTTTTTGCTTGTCTTTGAGGAAGAGCCTATAGTGTGTGAATTGAAGTAGAGTTGTATAGCCTAAGTCAGAGAAAACTATCTGAAGTTATGCAGTCAAGCTTTCGTTTCATCAAACCATGTTTCTGCTTTCGAGTGGAAAGCTCTGTTCTAGCTGGAAAACAGGCAGGCGCCAGCTTCAAATTGAAGATGGACTAAAATCTATAAGTTTTAAACAAATGTGGCTGTTACCCGGCCCCAGAGCCAAAATATCTTCTTTGAGTGATAAATAAGAAATTTACAGAAACAAAAAGTGGTATTTTCCCATAGGTCTGATAGAGCTGCCATCTATTGCTTCTACTCATATCTGTTCGTGTATTCAGCTCAGATAATCATTCTGTTTTTTGCATTTGGGATTGCAGTAGAGAAATTGTAGCAGATTTGCCTCTTAAACTTTAAAGGTTCTTTATTGCTAAAGAAATTGGAATTTATCCTTTGCTTTTTTCTAAGTGATCAAACAGTTCGTGGTAACGAACTGTAATAGGGAGTGACCCGGCTCAATATTAAACAAAACTACGAAAAAAGGAACTTCGAGGCTAAAATATATACCAAAAGAATCAAATATTTATGCTTATTGTAAACATATAAGATTCATCATATTTAATATTTGTCATCAAAAGTTACGAGCCTGAGAAATTTTGCCTTATTTCAGAAAATAGGGGGAAACGCCTCCTAAAACTCATAGGATCTTAACAAAAATCACACCATCACATTCAGCGTATCAGAGAACCCTATAGAAAAAATTTCATGGTCCAATCTACAAAAAGATGGAATTTCGTATTTTTTGCCAGAAGACAGATCACGGGTGCGTGTTTGTTTGTTTTTTTTCCCAGGGGTCATCGTATCGACCAAGTGGTCCTAGAGTGTTGCAATAGGGCTATTCCTAACGGAAATGAAAAGTTCTAGTGCCCTTTTTAAGTGACCAAAAAAATTGGAGGGCACCTAGGCCCCCTCCCACGCTCATTTTTTCTCAAAGTCAACGAATCAAAATTTTTAGATAGCCATTTTGGTCCACATAGTCGAAAACCATAATAATTTTGTCTTTGGAGATGAGTTACTCCCCCAAAGTCCCTGTGGGAGGGGCTGCAAGTTACAAACTTTGACCAATGTTTACATACAGTAATGGTTATTGGGAAGTGTACCGACGTTTTCAGGGGGATTGTTTTTGGTTTGGGTGTGGGGTTGAGGGGAGGGGGTTATTTGGGAGGATCTTTCCTTGGAGGAATATTTCATGGGGGAAGAGAAATTCAATGAAAAGGGCTTAGGATTTTCGAGCATTATTATAAAAAAACAATGAAAATATAAACATGAAAAGGTTTTTACAATTGAAAGTAAGGAGTGGCATTAAAACTTAAAACGAACAGAGATTATTACGCATATGAGGAGTTCTAAAAATACTTTAGCATAAATAGCGAGGTATTTAGGAGAAGATAAATACATTGCTCTTTATGCTAAAGTATTTTTAGTAATTTCAACCATTTATTCTACGGCCTTTCTGATTCGGGGTCATTCTTAAGGAATTGGGACAAAACTTAAAATTTAGTATGAAGAGCTAGGTATTAACGAGGGGACAAAACCCCTCATATATATAGTCAAAAATATAAGAATATAAAAGTTTGTTACGTAAGTTAATTCTTAAGTTACGTATATTTTTTTACTAATAAAAACGTTCGTTAAAAATTAAAAGTTCTAGTTGCCTTTTTAAGTAGCCGAAAAATTGGAGGGCAACTAGGCCTCCTTCCCCACCCCTTATTTCTCAAAATCGTCTTATTAAACGAAGAGAAAGCCATTTAGCCAAAAAAAAGAATTAATATGCAAATTTCATTTTAATAATTTATGTGAGGAGAGCCAAAATCAAACATGCATTAATTCAAAAAAGTTCAGAAATTAAATAAAAAAACTAGTTTTTTTAACTGAAAGTAAGGAGCGACATTAAAACTTAATGAACAGAAATTAATCCGTATATTAAATGGGTTGTCCCCTCCGCAATCCCTCGCTCTTTACGCTAAAGTTTGACTCTGCCACAATTCTACTTTTTAAAACAATTAAAAACTTTAGCGTAAAGAGCGAGGGATTGCGGAGGGTACAACCCATTTCATATACGGAGTAATCTCTGTTCGTTTTAAGTTTTAATGTCACTCCTTACTTTCAGTTAAAAAGACTATTTTTTTTATTTATGACGTTAGAAGTTTGGCCTAAGGCAAAAAAGTCAACTTTTGAACTAAGTCCGATAGATTATTTTTCGACGGCAGTCGATAGCTCTTGATGAGCTGATCAAAGTATAAGTCATCCATATTTTGGTAAGAATATTCCTTCATGAGGTGTACCAGTTTGAAGGTTTAAAGGGGTTAATAACTTCAGAAGTAAGGTACACACTGAAACCAAAGATAGGCTGATACCAATTGTGAAATATATAGGGGAGTTTTAAGTAGCAGTCGGCTGTTAACTCATAATCATTTTCAGCAATGAGGGAATCAAAACTTTTGCTAGTTGATTTTCAAATTATTTTTTTCTGGTGTATTTGATGGTACGACCAATTTGGTTCCAGTGGTAAGACACGTAGGAGAATTGTTTATTTTAAGTTACTTAGAGATCAACAACTAGCGTTTAATCGAAGCAAGGAAAGAAAACTAAAGTGTTGCTTTCGCAACACTTTGCTTGGTGAAGCAAAACAAACGTTGCCGCAACACCTCAAGTTGCCCATGCAACGTAGATCTAGTCATTTATTATTTTTACTAGTTCGTATTTCTTATCTTTTTTTCTATGTTTATGATGTTCCATTGGTGATTTCTTTCTTCGCTATTGTGATTCAAGTTGGATCCTGTGGGGGTGGAAGTTTTTTTTTTAGAGCTATTACCTTGACAGACATTTACCCTGATCCAAGTTTTTAACCTGATGTGGTTTATTATTGGTGAGGCGGTATTTATACACATAGAATATTTTTAATTTTAATTGAAGTTCCACTTTATTTTTTTTTATCTATTGACCTTGGTATGAATTCTGGCTTTTGATTTTTGTACTTTGGTTTGTATGTCACTACGATTTTGATTTATATTTAAATTTTTAATGCAAGAAAACATGAGCCTCGGATCTCTGAACGATCTTTTGAAAGTTAGTAAGTGTAACAGTCATTGTTTTCTGTGCCAAAATTACTTCGTCCCTCAAACTTTTGTTAAAAGCACTTTGGATGATAAAATTTTGCATGCAAGTTGCATCGTATTGTTAGTTGTAAAAAACAATAGAATTTATTTATTTGAATTTTTAAAAATACTATTTAAAATTCGTGCGGGAAACAACTAATATATATATATATATATATATATATATATATATATATATATATATATATATATATATATATATATATATATATATATATATATATATATATATATATATATATATAATATATATATATACATATATATATATATATATATATATATATATATATATATATATATATATATATATATATATATATATATATATATATATATATATATATATATATATATATATGAGATTTTCTTGGCATAAAATAACAAGTAATAAGGCATAAAATAATATCTATCTAGTTCAACATTGTAATAATTGTAAGTGTTCTATATCAGATGTAATTATCACAATTAAAAAAAATGGATTTAGATAACTTAAAAAAGATAAGAAGAATAGCAAACTGCACTAATATGAGAATATCCGGATCCATATTGTTGGTACAGCTCATCCTTTTGGGCTAAATGATCGAGTAGCTAAATATGGAGAAATGTCTTAGGTTGTTGTTAAATGTATCGATGGTTTTATGGACCATCATTCTTTAACTTGTCCCACTAAAGGTAAAAAACAATCGAAAGGGCATAGGAAAAATAATGGAAAAATGATCTGGATTTAAATAAGTTTTCTACGGGTCTATGCCAGCTTTTTGAAGATAGGGGTTTGACTTTTGTAATATAATGTTTAAATATGTTATCCAGGAGTCTAATAAAACTATTCTGGATTGTTAAAAATAATACAGATCTTGAATATCAAATTTGAATCTTGAATATCAAATTCTGGTATTTAAATTTTTCAAATTTAGTCCATACTGGACCGTTAATAATTCACTGCAGATAACACTCTTTAACAATGGTATCAGCTAAAAGAATAGAGTCCTTTGATTTTGTGACAATATACACAAATCTATCACTTAATGTAGTGTTAGAAAATTTAAAAACGGTTACTAAGAAATCTTTTCTTTTATCTAATAAGAGGTTCTTAAAAATAGACACTTATAGTAAAATAACTAGATGGATAAACTGCTTTAACAGTACACTCAGTTCAAGACTTTACAGCTTAGACATGATTTTTTACTTATTAGAATTTGTTTTATATAATACATATATAACATTTAATGGTAATTTGTATAAGAAAATTGTGGGAAATTCTGTCGGGGGGTAATGCCGGTGTATTTATAACTGACTTGTTTTTAAGTCAACTCGAATATAAATATATAATGGATGAGAATAATTCAAATAGTTCAAAAATGTTTTTTCAAATAATAAAATATATTTAGATGATATTTTGGTTTTAAATTGTAAGGAATTTATTGATATTTCTAATAATATTTATCCATTAGAGCTGACTCTCGAAATTAGTCATGGCACAAGTCTAGAAGATCATTGCTTAGATTTGAAAATTAATATTTCTGATGATAATAAATTAGTTTTTAAAATGTAAAATAAAACAGATGATTTTGTTTTTGAAGTGATTAGTTTACCGTTCCCTGAGAGTAATATACAATCATCACATTCTCAGCATTTTACTCACAATTACTTAGATATTGAAGGATTTGTAGTAATTATATTGATTTCAAAAATCGATGTAAAATTTTAAGCCACAAATTAATTTAACAGGTTTCTCTGTAAATAAATTAACTTGGCAATTTAAAAAAAAAATTTATTCATAATTATGAACTTTTAAGTAAATACAGATAGAACTATCTAGCAATACTTAGCAAAATTTTTGGTTGATTTCAAAATACTCGCTATTGAGAAGGGCGGGTCCCTTATCTTTGACAGTGGATTTCCGGTGTATTTTTCATATTCTGTAGTTTTTGAATGCATTAATTGGCATTCACTTCCTTGAATTTTATTTAGGTTACATCTGCATAGACAGAGAATATTTTATAACTTTGTACAAAATTAACAAACATTATACAAAATCCAACACAGGCAGTTGCTGCAGGCGAATGACCCCCCTCCATTAGCAAGTCAAGTGATACTGGTTTGGTTCAGTTAAAACTGACTGAAGTGACACCCAAGCAAGCTAGTGACTATAGAAGGCACAGAACAATTGAGTGATACGAACGCATATGACCTATTGGTCGAACGCGTCAAACCCCAAACAACAACAACAAATTAATAAACGTTCAGTAAAAATATACAAGTTGGATATGTAGGATCCTTCAGTTTAATATAAATACATAAAGGCCGAAACCTTGTTCAAGTTCTTAACTATATTAATTACTAAAGTAGAAAAACAGTTTTCCTTTCTCCTTATGTCTTTCATTTTTGTTTATATATATTTTTTTACATTTGATACTTTAATTATTATTCATTTTATATTATTTATTAAATTTATATATTATTTATTACATACTATTTATTATTTAATATTTAGTATTTACTCTTTTTTATAGTTTTTAAATTTTATATTCGGTTGGGTTGTGGGAGTTATTTTTTGTGTTTGTGCTGTTGCAATGGTGATTTCTTTTTTCACTAGAGTAAATAGAAATGTCCTATTAATCTAAGTTTGGGATATTAATATAATTTCTTTTTAGTCCTTTTTTATTATCTCCACTTTTTATTGAAACGTTATGCTTTGCTATTGACAGTACAAAACTAAAAATATAGAAACCTTCCACTAAAATGTGGCTTAAAGGTCATTTTTACCCAAGTCGGCTTGTTTGTGTCGGATAGGGGCTCCTTTTGATCTAGACATAAAGCAGTATTTGACTTTATTTCCTCTTTAATTAGAATAAAAACTATGAGCAACAATGTTAACTCTACACCTTTGAATCATGAATTCAATCAATGATATTTTCACTTTTCCAAACTCTCCAACGTCCAGCTTGTTATGTCCATTTCTTGGTAAGTGGAAAAAATCTTCCCTTTTCCTGAACTATGAGCAACAATCTTGGCTTCATATTGCTCCTTGAAAAAGGACATCAATTGTAAAGCTGTCATGCCTTCAACCTTATAGGCGCATATTTTGCTGGGAGAAAGTAGAGAAATTTGACCCAGTGGCTGGAGTAGCGAAAGGTAAGTTTCTAGATGTTGGAGCTGAAAAGTATTTATTCCATCCAGGTAGCATATTCGGTCACTAAATTCAGTCTCAGTAACACGAATAAACATGCCTATAACAAAAGTAATACAAAGCATCAAGTTTTAACATTATTGTTACATTATTTAGCATTATCGGCCAAATGGCTGGTTATAAAACGTTTTCTAAAAATATAATTTCAAAATAAAAAGGGGTCTTCATTCTCTCTCTCTTTTTTTGTAGAGTTACTCAGGATAAACAGCTATAGTTTTAAGCAAGCTGTATCCACTAATAGTGAAAACGTAAGAAAGTTGTTAAAACAAAGTTTTTGAATGTATACATTAAATAAAAATGTCCTATTAGTCTCAGTTTGGGATAGTAGTATTTTTCCTTTTTTGTCCTTTCTTATTATCTCCACTCGTTATCGTAACGTAATTAAATAAGAAAACAAGTTTTTTCGACTGAAAGTAAGGAGCGACATTAAAACTTAAAACGAGGAGAAATGTCGCTGTATATGGAAGGGGTTGTTCCTTCCTCGATGCCCTGCTCTCTACGCAAAAGTTCAACTCTTTTTCAAAACTCTCCTTTTTAAAACAATAAAACAAACTTTAGCGTAAAGAGAGAGGCGACCTAGAGTCTTTACCTAGAACGGAATTGTCAGAGAAGAATTTTCCTTGGGGGGGATTTTACGTGGAAATTTATTTCCACTTAGGAATTGTCTGTGGGGAGAAAGAATTTTCCATTATAGTGGATCAGGATTTCCCGTATTGTTCAAAATCGACCAAATTTTAAATAAAAAAAATGTTTTTTTTATTCGAAAGCAAAAAGTAGTATCAGAAATTTAAACGAATAAAATTATTACTTTTGCGAGGGTGGCTGCCCCTTCCTCTATACCTCGCTCTTTACGCTGAAGTTTGACTTTTTGTCCCAATTCATTATGAACTCCTGAAAGACATTTTCTGCTTAATTAGAATGAAAAGTTTTTAATGCTAAATAAAACTTTAGCTTAAAGAGTGACGTATCAAGGAGAGGGCAACCCGCTTCATAAAAACAATCATTTCGGTTTTTCTTAAGACCTAATGTTGCTCCTCACTTTCAGATGAAAATACTGTTTTTTTTCTCTTTAATCTCACTAAAAAAACATTCTTTCACTTCCAAAGTGTCACAAACTTCATTATTTTCTTAATTCGATTTGCATTACTTTGTCACTCTTTAATTCCTCCTTAATTTTTTACTTACATTCATTTGGAATGAAAACTTTTTCTTAATTCGTCAGTATTTTTTTAATTATTCCTGAAATCTCCCCCATCCCTCCTCCGCATGAAAATGTTCCCAGAAATTCCACGACAGAAGGTTTTGTCTTGTGGGAAATTCTCTTACGGAAAGTTTTTCTCACATAACTCCCCCCCCCTTAAAAATTTTTCCAGACAATTATTTCCCCATTGAAAATTTCCACATTGAGCAGCCATAAAGAAAGCAAGACAAATAAAAAGCATTTCATACATATGTTACATAAATCATCCCATCCCCCATAAAAAATTTTCCAGATTCTCCCGATTGAAAATCCTGTCTTTGGTAAACCCCCTTGCTTACCGAGAATTCCCCAATATGTAAACAATGTTTGAATTGTAAGACTAATTGCATCGTACCAAGGGGATATGGGGTCATGTTCATTCCCAGAGGTATAATTATTTCACTTTCAATTATCTGCATCAAATGGCTATGTAAAAAAAATTTTCTATTTAATTTTTATTTTAAGATTTTGGGGAAGGTCTCTGGAAAGGCGGGCTTGTTTTCCTCTATGTTTTTTTTTGTTACTTGTTAAGAGCACTTGAATTTTCAATTTTTGGATGAATTAAAAATTCATGTCTTCACGTCTTCTTAGACAATTAGTTTGGTACGAGCATCCCAGGAATAAAAAGCCAGGAAATAAACACGCATCTGTGAAACGTATCCTCTGGCAAAAATTCAAAATTTAATATAATAGTAGATAGATGTAGAGACGCTGAGTCTGATTTTTATCAAGATTAAATGAAAAACAAAGTTTGTTTTAACTGCAAGTAAGAAGTGACATTAAAAATTTAAACGAACAGAAATTATTCCATATATGAAAGGGGTTGTCCCCTCCTCAACATCCCACTGTTTACGCTAAAGTTTGACTCTTTCTCGCAACTCTAATTTTTAAAACAACAAAAACTTTAGCGTAAAGAGCGAGGTGTTGAGGAGGGGTCAAACCCTTTCATATATGGAATAATTTCTGTTCGTTTAAATTTTAATGTCGCTCCTTACTTGCAGTTAAAAAACTTAGTGTTTTATGTAATTTCTGAACGTTTTTAAATTTATGCATGTTTTGATTTTGGCTCACCGCACATGAATACTTAAAACAAAATTTGCATATTAATTTTGTTTTGTCTAAATGGCTTTCTCATATTTTTGTTCCGACGGTTTTGATAAAAAAAGAGGTATGGGAGGAGGCCTAGTTGCCTTCCAATTTTTTATAACTTATAAAGGCAACTAGAACTTTTTAGCTGTTTCTTTTAACGAACATTTTGTTAGTAATAAATATACGTAAATTACAAATTAACTTACGTAACTAACTTCTGTATTTGTATATTTTTATTACATATATGAGGGGGTTTGCCCCCTCGTCAATACCTCAATCTTGACACTAAAGCTTAAATTTTGTCCTGGTTCTTTAAGAATGACCCCAGAATCACAAAGGCCGTAGAATAAATAGTTGAAATTACTAAAAGTACTTTAGCGAAGAGAGCAGGGTATTTCGGAGGAGATGAACCCCTGATATGCGTAATAATTTCAGTTCGTTTTAAGTTTTAATGCTGCTCCTTACTTTCAGTTGAAAAACTATTTCATTATTATTTTTTCCGTGTTTTCTTTTAATAATGCTAGAAAATTTTGTGCCCCCTTCATAGAATTTCTTTTCCCCCATGAAAAATTTCTCCAAGTAAAGATCTTTCAGTTTAGCTCCCTCCACTAAACCCTCCCCCCTCAACCAAAAAAAATGAAAACGTCTTTAAGCATCAAAATAACCATTACTGTATGTAAACACTGCTCAAAGTATTTAACTTGCAGCCCTTCCCCCGGTAACTATGGGGGAGTAAGTCGTCCCCAAAAACATCTTATTATGTTTTTTCGACTTTGCTGAAGAAAATGGCTATCTCAAAATTTTGATCCCTTAACCTTGGGAAAAAATGAGCTTGGGAGGGGGACTAGGTGCCCTTCAATTTTTTGTCACTTAAAAAGGGCACACTAACTATTCCTATCCATTACAGTGAGCCCTCTCGTGACATTCTAGGACCACTGGGTCTATACGATCACACCTGGGGAAAAAAAACAACAACAAATAAACACACACCCGTGATCAGTCTTCTGGCAAAAACTACGAAGTTCCACATTTTTGTAGATAGGAGCTTGGAACTTGTACGATAGTGTTCTCTGATACGCTGAATTTGATGGTGTGATTTTCGTTAAGATTCAATGACTTTTAGGGGGCGTTTTCCCCTATTTTCCAAAATAAGGCAAATTTTCTCAGACTCGTATCTTTTGATGGGTATGATTAAATTTGATGAAACTTATAAATTTGAAATGAGCATTTGATGTATCTATTAGTATCAAAATTCAGTTTCTTAGACTTTCGTTTACTATTGAGCCGGGTCGCTCCTTACTACATTTCGTTACCACGAACTGTTTGATCAGTTTATTTTTCTGGATGTTTACATGATAAAAAAAACATGGTAGCTCTCGCTGGCTCATAACTTTTGTTCGGTATTATTATACATAATGAATTCTATCAATTTTGAATCAGCGTAGAATGCTAATGAAACTTATAAATTTGAAATCAGCATAAAAATCCAATTTGTTTGATGTATTTATTAGTATCAAAATTCAGTTTCTTAGACTTTCGTTTACTATTGAGCCGGGTCTCTCCTTACTACAGTTCGTTACCACGAACTGTTTGATCAGTTTATTTTTCTGGATGTTTACATGATAATAAAAAACATGGTAGTTCTCGCTGGCTGATAACTTTTTTTCGGTATTATTATACATAATGAATTCTATCAATTTTGAATCAGCATAGAATGCTGATGTATATATATATATATATATATATATATATATATATATATATATATATATATATATATATATATATATATATATATATATATAGACGCTCTTAAGATATTACTGGTCCGTTCTTTTGACAAACAAAATTTGACTTGACCTACTAAACTGAAACTTTCAGGGTATGTTGTGGGGCTAAGTAAATTAGATGGATAAGGCTATAAAACTTACAAAATATTATTACCGAAACACCAACGAATCTATGCGACAGAACAAAGAAAAAATTTCAAATGAGCTTTGCGTGCTGTGTCATTTTCCAAATTGCACGAGAAAAAAAAGATTACACATGTGCACGAGATTGCACATGACAAAAAATATACACCGATAAGATCTAAAATTTACAAGACCTAAACAAGAACAGGGTGAATGTATTGCATGTATTTACTTAGAAAATTCTTTATCTGTATGTAGTGTAGGCTCTTAATATCTGCGGTACCGAGAATTTTCTCTTACAAACTTCCTCGAGACGCGGAAATTATAAATTTTCTACGAGATGTAGTTGTAAATTACGTAATAAAAGGGATTTCTAAACGATGTATTTAATAATTACTTAATATTTTTCTTTGATTCTTAAAAAAAACCTTCAGGACCCCCACCAAATCCTGTTTTCCTTAAATGTTATGTCATAGTTTCTTCGAGTGTTAAAAAAACAAAGGGGTGTAGGGAGAAATCTTCAGGGCCCACCAAATAAGTATTTCTTTGGAACTAGCGTCATAGGGCTTGTTTGTTATGTAATATTGTTTTAATTTGTTTGTTATTTTTTCTTAAACAAATACTTGGGTCAGATAAACCCTTCAGGGTGCGCTAGTGGGGAGCTTTTAAGACGCAGGACCCTAGCAAGCGATTCCACTAGGCCCTAGCAGCCAATTCAACCGGGATGCCCTAGTGAGTAATTCCAACAGAGCCCTAGTAGACTTTTCCCTGGGGGACCCTAGCAATCAATTCCATGGGGCCATAGCGAGCAATTCCAACGAAGGGATTGCCAACGATTAATTCAACTGGAGCCCTAGTGAGTAAATCCAATGGGGTCCCTATCAACCAATTTCAGCGGGTCCCTTAACTTAACCTAACCACCAGAGCAATGCTCAATATCTTTTTTAGGTATTGGTATTTTTTGTGACAAATTCCATGTACATGAATGAATGAATATATATATGTATATATATATATATATATATATATATATATATATATATATATATATATATATATAGTGCGACAAGCTTGAAAGCTTACCGTATTTGGTATTAATAAGTAAATATATATATATATATATATATATATATATATATATATATATATATATATATATATATATATATATATATATATATATATATACTGGTTGTGACTAGGCTAAACTATTCTGCTCTAAAAGAACAGCTGCGATGATTATTTGTTAAGAAAAATGGTTTCTGTGCAGTCAGAGGTAAAACTATACTCGGAACCCTGCACAGAGAAAAAACAGCCAAATAAAATGCCCAAAGGAAAAAAATTTCAATTGAGATTCGTTTCAATTTGAGTTCCTAGTCACTTGCAGGCTTCCTCTAGAGAGAAATTCATTTATATGTAGAAACACAAAATTTCCAAGTGTGGAAAAATACAGAATTTGCCCAAGTTACTGTTCTTTAAATCGCGTTTTTCAGGAGCCCTTTGAATGACAATATATTTTTCTTGAAACATTGGTTTTGTGACACACCCTCAAAGCATGGTCAAAAAAAGAATTCACTTACCATCCGCGTTGTCAAAGACGAACAAGCTGATCAAAACGGCAACAATTGCACCAATACCAATATTTGTCTTCATATTGAATACCTAACGAGAAAAACAAATAAGAAAAGACCTCGAATACTACCTTGAAAGGCCAATAAATTTGGTAATTAAACCAATATCACTGATTAGGAAAGAAATGCTTATTTGTCACTCTTCTGTCCTATTACACCTAGAGTCATGGGAAATTCCACGATTTTCTTAGCACTCTCCCTTGATTAAATTCTGCCAGAGAGGATTTTTTACCTGAGAAAATATGATGCCTTCATCTAATTCCACAATAATGAAAGCCAAACAATGAAAATTACAAGTTTTAGGATGATACACGATTACGAAAGATTGACAAATATCCAAAGTGGTTGATAAAGAGCATCTAAACTTGTTAATTATGGATGCAGGAATCTCGACACATTTTCTAGCCTTCGACAACGTGATATCCAGCGTTGTGAAGCTGAGTTCACATTGATTCTGTTGAATAGGATATAACCTACACTACTATACAAACTTGACGAATATCCAAAACAGTTGATGGCGAATATCTAATTCAACGAATGCGACAAGATTGTTAGATATTCTACACTTAGATAACTGTAACGTTATAACTGCAACGATCTGCAACGATAACTGCAACTGCAACTTAGATAACTGCAACGATCTGCAACGTTATAAAGCACACTTCTGAATGATTCCGATGAATAGGATATAGGCTACACTTTTCAACCTATTAGACGAACATCCAAGACAGGGAAAGGGTCTTAGATGCTGGTTCTTTGGATTAAGTATGGTCTATCAAACACCAAAATTTTTGTAAGTCAATAAATTAGGCCTATAACGGTAGTAACAGATGGAATATCATAACTTCACTACTTTCTAGAAACATGAAACGCAAGTAATAAACTTACTGATGATTTATCTGTTTCAAATAAACTTCTGTATTAAGTAACGGCGTATTGTCTAGATCTAGTGTATATCTGGGGTTTGATGAACACGAATATAGTACCCTAACTTTTAATTCCGGGACTCAATCGGTTAAACGCTTGGATTGCTTTTCAGAACTTTCTTCAAATATTTCAACTAACGCTCAATTTAAGCTTGTCTTCAATTTGTCTAACTTTATGGTAATCAAAACCTGTTTCAAAGTGAGACTATTTAAGTTTGATGTCAATAACCCGTGGTAAAACATTGAGCAAGTTGCAAAATCTGCCAGAGTTCCTTATACTGCTCATCAAAATTGAGTGTCACCTCCATCAAATATTTCCAACTACCTGGATAAAGGCTATCTAAATGTATCCAATTCAGGATTGCGTAAATCCAAATCCAAATTGAAATCCTTCTAATAAGTCTGTTTGATATTCAACTGAATTTAGAGGAATAAAACAAAACATTTCAAGTCATGCTGATTTGCTTAAAAAAATAGAACACTAGTCCCGATGAATCAAAAGCTGACAGAAAAACACCGATGCCTTGATATATATTAATCATCTTTTGGCGCTTTAATCATTTACAGAGTAGGAATACTCTGTCTGCAAGCTCTTATACCTATTTTCTCGCTAGAGCTCAATATTGAAATTTTTTTTACAAAGCAACTTAGCACGTTAGCTAATTTATCACAGAGAAAACAACAAATCACTGCAAAAACGACTAAATACAGATATACCAGCGACACTTCACCTTGCCAATGATTCGTGTCCTTCATCAGCGGTACGCCGCCGATAATTTGTCGTGGTAACTGATAATTTGTCGTTTGATAATTTGATAATTGTCGTAACTGATAACTGATAATTAGTCGTAACTGATAACTGATAATTTGTCGTAACTGATAATCCCCGATAATTTGTCGTTTCAACTGAGTGCTTGCTCTTATATCACTACATATTGACATATCAGTACATATTCCCATATTGATGTTCATGACCTTCACAGAAAAAAATCCTTTATAATATACCATATCCAGATGCAACTAGTCTACTGAGTTTCTGAAGACAGAATGTCTTTGACATACAATTATCATCATACACAAGACTAAGAAAGCTTATGCCATTCCTAGGATAAAATTTCACTGAACATGTTTATGATAATGATCTGTCAGAGAAAGAAACGTTCACAAGGTATCAAGCAACTGTTTATTAAAGCTCCTGGGAACGGAATGTCTTCATCACCTCGAAGCTATAACATGATAGAACACCTCAATGATTTCAATCTATGTAAGCATGGTCAATCGAATCCTCCAAATCTCCGACTTAGTCCCCACCCTTCATCTCTTAAGACGAAATCTTGTCAATTTTTATCCACCTGGGTGAATTTACTTTCATAAATTTCTACCTATTTCAGCAGAAATCCTCAGAACTAATCTTTCATCGAGAATTTTCTCTTTTATGAGCTTAAGACAGTATTATTACGCCCGAATAGATATCTATAGTCTTATTCGACATACAACTTCCAAACAACTTAATTTTTTTATCGATAAGAACCCAGTCCAAACTCTACATAAAAAAAGAAAATTGGATCCATTTTTCGCCTTTAATTCCTATTTTTACGTGAGATATTCAAAAAACGAGGACGTAAAACCTCTTAATAAACGTTACAAGTTCGTGAGAAATAACCTTGCAGTGCCTCAAAATGTACCAATGAATTCTAGACCTAATGTTTGGTACAAAGAAACGTTATATCCTAATTCAAAACAAAGCAATATATAACAAAGAAAATCTTAGGTGGTCAAATTGGACACTCAAAGTGGGCTTCCACGAGATGTGAGATTCCAATTTAAGAGCGTCACAATACTGAAAAGTTAACATCTAAAGTTTATTCAATGCACAGGAATCCTTTGTCCAAATCAATCAATTTTATTATCCTAATTCGAGGCTTCACTAGAAGTGAATGTGACAATCTATCTTCGAGTGTGAGGCGTTTGTCCTAAGTGATCTTAATACATCAACAATTATCAATCCGCATACTGAATATATCAGGCAATGTTACATCATAGGCAATGTTAACATTAATGGTACATAGAAATCCTATGTCCGAATTCATACAAAACAGATGTAAAACAGAAGTAATTTCCAAAGAGTTCTTGATTAGAAGTGACTGTAACGAAAGTAAGCTGATGACTAGCTTTCTTGAACTATAAAAAAGAAAATTTGAATCCCCACTTCCCTGCGCAAAAAAGGGAAGCTCCAGGAGTTAGGAGTACGAGAAGAAAATGACCAATTAAAAAAGGCTCTAATGAAAGGTATAAGACAAAATAAAAGAAGATCTGTTATTTGACAAAGTTTGGTGAAAACATGACAAGCGAATCCACTACGTTTATACTAGAAGTATGATGAAATGATAAAATATTTATTAACACTAACAGCCTCACGGTTGACACAATCATTCACTTGCCTGAAAATTTAAAGACAATAAAACGTCCTTAATTCCAAACTAAATAAGGAAATTAAAGAAAATGACCTCTATGCCCCATACACAAAGCAACCCAAGGGGGCCCCCACTTTCCATCACCTGGTATGCATCTTGGAACTCCACGGGTGCTGCACAGTTTTTCCATGACTTTCACAGTTTCCGACACGTTTGGCACAGTTTCCTCCATGCTATTAGTTGATTACATATCAATACATTTTACAAAATTGAATTCTCAATTTTTGTTTCTTTTTTTTGCCACTATTTTCAGCGACAACTTTGAATTCATGTGTCCAGCAATTTAATGTAGGAGTGAAGCGTAAAGTAAGGCAGAATATGAAAAATATGGACAATTAAGGCAAAAATTGCATATATCATGATATTTTGAAATATAGATTCGAAGTGCTCCCCTTCCCCCATCCCTGTATAACTGTCTCGTCATTTTTACAATACATTTTTTATTAAGCCCATGAAATACAGCAAGTTTATTGTGTTATCAAAATATCAAATTCCCTGTAAGAATCTTAAAATTCTAAGGAGGGCATAGACCCAGATGCCTCCTACATATATTTTGGGCTACAAGAACCTATCTGAATCGTCATATCTTAAATACAAACTCTTCCTCGCATAGTCTACTACTAAAATTATGTAAAGGAGATACTAATCAAATGTAAATAAAAAAAATACAAATAAAAAACCAGTTAATACAAAGGAGATCTCATGCATTTAAAAAAATGATAATAATAAATCATAAACCTATAAATCACCTATCTTGTGAAGCAAAAAGATGTGCAAAGCACTAAAAACTAAATAAATATTTTAAGAATTTTTGGCCATAAATTCAATTTAATTTTTAAGATTAAATTTGGCTAATGATGTTAAAAAAGAAAAATCTGAGTCTTGTATCGTTAAAAGAGTAAAGGCCAGTAATTGTGAAATAAATACCAGACATGTCAGGATTTAGCGTATTCATCGAACATGCTAAATGAGGCACGTATATTAGAGCTTTATTGAGGGGGAGGAAGGGGAAACTTCGAAAAAACAAAACAAATAAATGATTAAAATATACATGAAACTAAGGTCAAATTGGTGAGAATATTGAAATTCTAAGGTGACATAGGCCCAGATTCCCCTTACGTACATCCTGTGCTGCACTAAACTATCTGAATCGCCACATCTTAAATGTAAACTTTCTTCCTCGCATAGTTATCCAAAGGAGATACTAATCAAAAGTAAATTGCTAACTTTGTAGCTTTCTTAAATTAAAGAAGGTTCAAAAGCTTCAAAGCTGGAAGTAAGTACTATCTTCCTCGGATAAGCTAGCTGTAGGAAGAAGTCGGGTGTCTCCTAGTCGTACATCCCTCCTCTTTCGTTCCTCCTGAAACCTTACATATAAACAACTTTTTTCGATTCTACCCTTTTCTGTAGAGTATAACTATTATGCTTTTACGGGTTTTTGACAGCTGTCTAATTTTTAAACAATCCCTCCAAATCACATTCCACCCAATAATGGTACTTCTTACATCCATCAGTATTCCACACTCGAACGTAAACAAAAAAAAACAGTTTCATTCGCACAGTCACATTGGACATGACTGAAGACACCACTCTTTGAAAAAATCGGATTGAAAATGCTTTTTTGTCATAACAATCCCCCTCCCCTCTAGGAAAATCCTCTGTTACAACCCTAACACTAAGTCTGTATGCAAAGGGGGGGGGTGTATTTAAAAAACAGGTTGTATTGAGGGAATGATTGAACACGTATGATTTTGTAAAAGTCGTAAAACAACAGAAATGAAGAAACCTAAATTTAGTGCCAGATAAATAATTCAAAAACAAAAAGAGTCCACCTCAAATTTCGTTGGTATACCGTGCTTTTTCCGTATTACCTTCATCAGTTGTTTAACAATGAATTTAATAATGCCTTATTTTACTCCATGTTTAGGCTACAATCAGTGATTAAAGTGTTGAAGCATTCAATCAGGAGACAAAGGATAGAAAGTGTGGGACGCCAGCACATAACCAGCTGTCCCCGTTCAAAAATTATGTGGTGGGTATGTCTTGATTTCCATACCCCATTAACGAAAGCATCGCTCCGGCTAATGTGTTAAATCCGGCAACTACCATTTTAACTATTTTTGAAATGCTGTCCTAATTTGTAACAAAGAGAATAAAGAAGTTTTACAGAGTAGATATTGAAAATAAAACGTTTCCCTTTAAAAATGACTTTGTTTTACTATATGTACATTTAAATATACCATCCAAAATTTTATTCAATAAATGAAACAGCCAAAAGAATGAGATGGACTGTTCAAAAAATAAGAAACTACAGAAGGGAAGAAAATTTTTCCAGAATTAGGATGCGATACAGTGGCGTAGCTAGAGATATTTTTCAAACAGTCTTAATATTTGACACAAAGACTGTGGAACATAACCAAATTTAAAACAAAGCCTAATAGTTACAATAAGAGATTCTAATGGAACTTTTTACAGTGCAATGCAGTTTAAACCGGAGTTTTCCACAACCCACCGTTTTTACATAAATGACTTTTTCTGAACTTTTTTTTACTTAAACAAATTCGCCGTTTATGAATATTTCACTGATGCTTTCTCTGAACCAGAAAAAAAGTATTCATATTTGTTTGTAACATCAACAGTTTTATCATGATTCCCCCCCCCCCAAAAAAAAAAACAGAATTCCATAAAGAAATATCAGAACAAATATCATAAAAAGTACGCAGAGTGCAAAAAAAGTGATAGCATTTGATCTTGGCATAAATAGTTCCCAAATTTGATGAACTTTCTGTGGTAATTTAATTCTTTTTTAAGTAAAAATTCCTAATTATAATTTAAAAAAATGGTTATACAGGTTATTGAGCAATAAAGTAAAAAAAATTATATATCTATATAAAATAATTTCTGGGTTATGAAGAAACAGAAAGAATTTCTAAAAAGAAAAAAAGATTTACGGACTCTTAAAAAAAGATACTTGTGGAAGAAGTACCCAAGAAGTGAAGTTAGGTTAATGCTAATGGGATATACCTAAATATGATGAAAATATAATAATTTAATAACAATTTCATGAAAACTTCAATGGATAATTATGGAAAGCAGGCCGCGCCCAACACCTTACATTAAATACCAAACCAAATCTATATATCAAATATCTAATTAAAATATACCTCCATAGTAGTTTATCTCGCTCGGGCTATCCTAATTATCTTCGAGTGCACACAGAAAAACCGGTTTTGTAACAGATAACGAACAACAGTGTGGTCGCTATAATACACAAGTACCAAAAAGTATTTTAAAAAAAGCTGTTCCACGTCAATATTTGTTCCGTTTTCAGTAATATTTTGTTACTTTTGTATGATGTTACGGCTGTAACATCAACTTACAAAAATGCTCAAAATGTAGTTATTTACCGAATTTATCAACTTTTAGAGAGAATTTATACCATTAACAAAATATTTTCTTTAGATTTTTCCATCTATAAAAAAGTTTATCGTAAGTTTATCAATCTAAAAATAGTTTGGTAGAGCAAATTTATAATACTGATTACATTACATATTAGTCCTTGATGATCTTGATTAGTATATTTTCTGATGTGTGGCAAACTTGTTTTATAAAGGGTGTAGTTAGCCACGAATATTGTTGACAAATTTACATAAGAAAATTAGGGTTCACATTGGCACTTATTTAAAAAAAAAAGTTAGTTTTGATCGATTCGGATAATAATTTAGACTCTTTCAATGACGAAAAAAAAACAACTAAATTGAAGCTGAGATCGACCTTGATGGTGAAAAAAAAACGTTAAATCTTACTTTCTTGAATATTAACAAATCAAGAAAGAACTGTATACTAGTAATATTACAGAACAGACCGAAATTAGGCACAAGATTAGGAAAAAACAGATGATAAGATGAGATAGGGGCATGCATTTACAATTCAGTCACCACTTCTCTTGAACAATCCTTAATGTGAAATTTTATTTTAGCCTATAGTTTCTCAATCCACATATCCATTATTTCCCATGGAGATAGAACAGTGATTAGATCCTACGATTCTAATTATACTTCTCTGCACAGACACGTAAGGTAAGGGGATGCTGACTTCTCACCGCCTGGTGTACATTTCGGAACACCAAGTGTGCCGCACAGCTCCGTTGTGCTTTGCAAAGTTCTGCCACGCTTGGTATAGTCTCCAAAATGCTTCGCGCAAAATATCTTCGCATGGTTCTAACCATGCCAAGCTTGGCATGTGTCACCTGATGCACACGATTTCTGAGATAAAGAAACTCTCAAGGAACGCAGAATAGGACCCGATAAGATGTCTAAAAAATTTCAAACCATTTCCGGTTATTATCATTAGAATGCTATATTATCTGCATTTTACTTAAAAAAACACAGAAGAAACATTTTTTTTGTCTGTGTACCTGTGCCTCTGTTCTGGCCTTCGTTGTGTACAAATGACCAAGTGCATACCATCTTAGAGATCAAATATCCAACTATTTCTATGTGTTAATAACACAAATGAATAAAACAGACACCGTCTGTTGCCTTATTTTGGAAAATCCCCTAAAAGTCATAGAATCTTAACGAAAATCACACCATCGCATTCAGCGTATCAGAGAACCTTAAAGCAAAAAGTTCAAGCTCCTATCTAAAAAAATGTGGAATTTCTGTTTTTTTTGCCAGAAGACAGATCACGGGTGCGTGTTTATTTCTTATTTTCCCAGGGTTCATCGTATCGACCAAGTAGTCCTAGAGTGTTGCAAGAGGACTCATTCTAACGAAAACGAAAAGTTCTAGTGCCCTTTTTAAGTAACCAAAAAAATTGGAGGGCACCTAGGCCCTCTCCCACGCTCTTTTTTCCCAAAGTCAACGAATCAAAATTTTGAGATAGCCATTTTGTTCCGAATAGTCAAAAATCATAATAACCATGTCTTTGGGGATGACTTACTCCCCTACAGTCCCTGGGGGAGGGGCTGCAAGCTACAAATTTTGACCAGTGTTTACATACAGCAATGGCAATTGGGAGGCGTACAGAGGTTTTCAGGGTTTTTTTTTTTGGTTTGGGGTGGGGTTGAGCGTAGGGGGCTACGTGGGAGAATCTTTCCTTGGAGGAATATGTTATGGGGGAAGAGAAATTCAATGAAAAGTGCGCGGGATTTTCTAGCATTACTATAAAAAAAAACAATGAAAAATTAAACATGAAATAGTTTTTTCAATTGAAAGTAAGGAGTAGCATTAAAACTTAAAACGAACAGAGATTATTACGCATATGAGGGGTTCTAAAAATACTTTAGCATAAAGAGTGAGGTATTTAAGAAAAGATAAATACCTCACTCTTTATGCTAAAGTATTTTTAGTAATTTAAACTATTTATTCTACGGCCTTTCTGATTTAGGGGTTATTCTTAAAGAATTTGGACAAAAGTTAAGATTTAGTGTAAAGAGCGAGGTATTAACGAAAGGACAAACCCCCTCATATAAATAATAAAAATACAAGAATATAAAAGTTTGTTACGTAAGTTAATTCTTAAGTTACGTATATCTCTTACTAATAAAAAGATTCGTAAAAACTAAAAGTTCTAGTTGCCTTTTTCAGTAACCGAAGATTGGAGGGCAACTAGGCCTCCTCCCCACCCCTTATTTCTCAAAATCGTCAGATTAAAACTAAGAGAAAGCCATTTAGCCAAAAAAAGAATTAATATGCAAATTTCATTTTAATAATTTATGTGCGGACAGCCAAAATCAAACATGCATTAAATCAAAAACGTTCTGAAACTAAATTTAAAAAAATTAGTTTTTTTAACTGAAAGTAAGGAGCGACATTAAGACTTAAAACAAACAGAAATTACTCCGTATATGAAATGGGTTGTCCCCTCCGCAATCCCTTGCTCTTTACGCTAAAGTTTGACTCTTTGCCACAAATCTACTTTTTAAAACAATTAAAAACTTTAGCGTAAAGAGCGAGTTATTGAGGAGGGAACAACCTATTTCATATACGGAGTAATTTCTGTTTGTTTATGTTTTAATGTCGCTTCTTACTTTCAGTAAAAAAACTAGTTTTTTTTTATATTTAATCTCGAGCATAAATTAGATGTAGCTATGTAGAAAGTCTCTAATCCACAAAAAAACGATACTGAATTAAAGGTAGAATCTTACTCCCAGAGCGAATTTTCTGTAATAAGGGAAATTCCCGTTCGTTTCGTTTTCCTCAACTCGCCGAATTTATTTATTACTCACCGACAACTTTTAGACCACTTCCGACCTTCAATTATTTTCAAATTAAACAGTATTATGCACAATGATTACATGGCAATAACAGGACACAAAACAATATAAACGGGCGATTGGACACAGCAAAAAGTACAAAGCAAACACTACTTATATGAGACTTGATAGTGAAGCGGTAGAGAAGCCTAAAGAGTTCAACATTTATCTACTTTATTGAATCTTTTTGGTAGAATAGCTTTACATTATATATTTCCAATGCATTTGATTGCTTAACGCTAATGGGAAGAGCTTTTAGTCCTGTTTTTACACCAGGACAAACCCTTCTTCAACGTTTTATCATTCCATTCAATTGTACAAAATACCATTTGGAGTCCATTCTTATAGTTTAACTAACAACTAGGGGTGTCGGATGACAAACATAAAAAAGAAAGAAATTACCACAGCACATACTTTTTTGTGAGAATCGCAAAAAAATAGATTTGTCTTCCTCTCAGAATAAACTTTAAAGCTCCCTCGCCCTTCCTCCTCAACAAAAAGTTACCTCATCCCCACCCCACCCCCGCCGTCTCAACAAGAAAACTAGGAAACATGAAGTTAGGCTAAGTGAAATAAAACTTCTAGATGCTGTTGAAAACACAAATCTAAACTCAAAATAAAATTTGGTAGAAAAAGTCAACGAATAACTGCAGACAAATAGTTGTACAAAGGAATATCCATCAGATAACTGAAAAAACCCATAAATAATGTTACTTAAACGAAATTTCTCTTAAAAAGGAGTATGGGTCCTTCAAATTGAAGTATGGGTCCGTAATCCACACGTCTCTTTGGGGTGAGATCCCCGATTTACTCAAATTGGCCATTCTTCATAGATGTATTTTTGTAGAAAGGTTGACATGATGCAAATACAAAACCGGATTCACGCAAATGATTTAAATATGCTTGATTACAAGTGCAAACTACATAAAAGACCCTTCCATCCTGGTTGCCATCCACTGACGTCCAAAAAGAGTAAAAATCAAGATAAAAAAAAGACTTTTGCTCATAAGGAGTGCAAGTCAAAAATTTGCATGCACACGGCTGTCAAAGCTTTCAGCATTTCAAATGAAAAGCGTAGAAGATGGTACCACTGTTTCTAGGGTTAACTGCATTTCTGACAAAGTAGCCAACTGCTGACGTTCTAAGTGACCAAGAAAACAAGAGCACCTAAAAATAGTGATTTTCACCCTTCCACTTCCCCTTTGAGATAAAAAAAAGAACGTATTTTATACGAAAAATGTGCAAGATGGCAGCCCTGCCTTCCATCCTGGCTGCCTGCTTTACCCTACCATCGATTTTTAGCAAAAAGGTAGACTTGTTGCATTTTGTGGTAACGAACTGCAAGTAAGGAGCGATCCAGCTTAATAGTAACCGAAGCTCTAAAAAATGGATTTCTTATACCAATAGATGCATCAAAAGAATCGGATTTTTATGCTGGTTTCAAATATAAGCTTCAACAAGTTTTGTCTTACCGATCACAAGTTACGAGTATGAGAAAATTTGCCTTATTTTCAAAAAAGGGGAATGACCCTCTAAGATTTACAGAATCTTAATGAATATCACACCATCAGATTCAGCATATCAGAGAACCCTCCTGTAGAGGGTTATCCCACGTTTCAAGCTCATATCTGCAAAAATATGGAAATTTTTCTGCAAGACGAAAGATCACAGATGCACGTTTATTTGTTGTTTTTTTTCTCCAACTTGATTGATTGTATTTTCTCCAACTTGATTTTTCTTGATTGTATCGACCCAGTGGTCCTAGAATATTGTGAGAGGGTTATTCGAAAGGAAAGTAAAAGCTCTAGTGCCTTTTTTAAGTGACCAAAAATTGGAGGGCAACTAGGTTCCCTCCCACGCTCATTATTTCTAAAGTGACCCGATCAAAACTTTGAGATAGTCACTTTGATCAGCATAGCCGAAAAATCTAATAACTATGTCTTTGAGGATCACTTATTCCCCCACAGTCCCCAGGGAAAAAGTAAAACTTATTAACTTTGCTCATTGGTTACATATAGTATTGGTAATGGGAAGTATATAGACGTTTTCAGGAGGATTTTTTCTGGTGGAAGGGAGGGGGGGTCGGAAGTTACATGGGAGAATCTTTCCGTGGAGAAAATTTTCATATTGGAAGGGAGTTTTCCATGAAGGTTTTTCCCAGCAATATTTAAAAACCGATCGGAAATTAAATATATAATAAAAGTTTTTTCAACTGAAAGTAAGAAGAAAAATTAAACTTAAAACGAACAAAATTTCTTAGGTATATGAGAGGGTTCGCCCCCTCGTCGACATATCGCTCTATACGCTTTCAAAGCTTTACGCCTCAGTACTTTCAAAAGAGCTATTAATTCTAATTAAACGGTCTTTTTTTTCAAGAGTCATTCTTAAAGAATTGGAACAACGTTCGAAACTTTAGCGTAAAGAGCAAAGTATTGACGAAGAACGAACCCCCTCATATACGCAATAATTTCTATATAGTTTAAGTTTTAATGTTGCTCCTTACTTTCAGTTGAAAAAACTTATTTTTTTTATTTAGTGCGCATTCAGTGTCAAAAGTTCTTATGTTGATCCAAAAACAAGCTACTGTGTGACTTGATACAAAAACGAGTAAAATCCTGACCCACATTGGTGTCAATTGCTGAGGAAAGAGAGTAAGGTGAATATCCCCCCCCCCTATTTTGTCCTTCTTACTCTAGATTTTAAAACACACCTTTTTCGGTATTTCGTTGAAAAAGGATATTTTAGGCCCTTTCATTGAAAAAAAAACACTCCAATATTTTCAAAACAAAATCCATCCCCCCTTAATTTCAAGGAATTTATGTAACTGCTGGCTCAGTATAAAAAAGTTAAATCAAGATTCAGTATAAAAGGAGTGGCTTGGTGCCAAAATAAAGGTCTTTACTTTTTGTTGAAATCCTTTTCTACAATTGAAATCTCCGGATTTTCAAACAGTTCGTGGTAACGAACTGTAGTAAGGAGCGACCCGGCTCAATAGTAACCAAAAGTCTAAAAAATAGAATTATGGTACCAATAGCTACATCAAAAGAATTGCATTTTGATGTTGATTTTAAATATATAAGTTTCATCAAGTTTAGTCTTACCCATCAAAAGTTACGAGCCTGGGAAAATTTGCGGTATATTAGAAAATAGGAGGAAACACCCCCTAAAAGTCATGGAATTTTAACGAAAATCACACCACCAGATTCAGCGTATCAGAGAACCCTACTGTAGAAATTTCAAGCTCCTATCTACAAAAATGTGAAATTTTATATTTTTTGCCAGAAGGCAGATCACGGATGCGTGTTTATTTGTTTTTTTGTTTTTTGTTTTTTTCCCCAGGGTGATCGTATCGACCAGGTTGTCTTAGAATGTTGCGAGAGGGCTCATTCTAACGGAAATTAAGAGTTCTAGTGCCCTTTTCAAGTGACCGAAAAATTGGAGGGCACCAAGGCCCCCTCCTACGCTAATTATTTTCCTAAAATCAGCGGATCAAAATTCTGAGATAGCCATTTTATTCAGCGTAGTCGAAAAACCTTATAACTATGTCTTTGGGGACGACCTACTCCCTCACAGTGCTTTGACCAGTGCTTACATATAGTGATGGTTATTGGGAAGTGTACAGGCCTTTTCAGGAGGATTCTTGGTTGGAGGCAGGGGTTGAGAAGAGGGGGATATGCTGGGGGAACTTTCCATCGAGGAATTTGTCATGGAGGAAGAAAATGTCCATGAAGGGAGCGCAGGATTTACTAGCATTACTTAAAAAAAACAATGAAAAAGTTTTTTTCAGCTGGAAGTAAGCAGCAGTTTTTAAACGAACAGAAATTATTACCCACGTGAGGGGCTCACCTGCTCCTAATACCTCACTCTTTACGCTAAAGTATTTTTAGTAATGTTAACTATATATTCTGCGGCTTTTGTGATTCAGGGGTCATTCTTAATGAATTGGGACAAAATTTAAGCTTTAGTGTAAAGAGCGAGGTACTGACGAGGGGGCGAACCCCCTCATATATGTAATAAAAACATAAGAATACAAAAGTTCTTTACGTAAGCTAATTTATAAGTTACGTATATCTTTTACTTATAAAAAGATTCTTAAAAAATTAAAAGTTCTAGTTGCCTTTTTAATTAACCGAAAATCGGAGGGCAACTAGGCTTCCTCCCCCGCTTTTTTTCTCAAAATCATTCGATCAAAACTATGAGAAAGCCATTTAGCCAAAAAAAAAATATACAAATTTCGTTTTAATTATTCCTCTGCGGAGAGCCAAAATCAAAACATGCATTCATTCAAAAACGTTCAGAAATTAAATAAAAAAAACAAGTTTTTTAAATGAAAGTAAGGAGCGACATTAAAACTTAAAACGAACAAAAATTACTCCGTATATGGAAGGGGCTTTTCCTTCTCAACGCCCCGCTCTTTACGCTAAAGTTTTTTTTACTGTTTTTAAATGTAGAGTTAAGAAAAAGAGTCAAACTTTAGCGTAAAGAACGGGGCGTTGAGAAGGAAAAGCCCCTTTCATATACGGAGTAATTTCTGTTCGTTTTAAGTTTTAATATCGCTCCTTACTTTCATTTAAAAAAAACTTGTTTTTTTTTATTTAATGTCAGACAAAGGATTCCTTTCCATTGAATAAACTTTAGATGTTAACCTTTAAGTATTGTGACGCTCTTAAATTGGAAGCCTGCTTTGAATGTCCAATTTGACCACCGTGGATTTTCTCTGTTATATAACTTTGTTTTTAGCTGTTTTGTTTTAGGCTGTTATATAACTTTGTTATATAGCTTTGTTTTAAATTGGGATATAACGTTTCTTTGTACCGAACATTAGGTCTATTATTCGTTGGTACATTTTGAGGTACTGTCCGGTTATTTTTCACGAGCTTGTAACGTTTATTACGAGGTATTACCCTCTCGTTTTTTGAGTATCTCACGTAAAACTAGGAATTGAAGGCAAAAAAAAATCTTCCAATTTCCTTTCCTTTTTTTATGTGGAGTTGGAACTGGGTTTTTATCGATAACAAATTAAGTTGTTTGGCAGTCGTATATCGAATAAGACTATAGATATGTATTTGGGAGTAATAATACTGTCTTAAGCTCATAAAAGAGAAAATTCTTGATGAAAGATTAGGTCTGAGGATTTCTGCTGGAAATGATGGAAATTTATGAAAGTAAATTTGCCCAGGCGGATAGAATTTGACAAGATTTCGTCTTAAGAGATGAAGGGCGGGGACTAAGTCGGAGATTCGGAGGATTCGATTGACCATGCTTACATAGATTGAAATCATTGAGGTGTTCTATCATGTTATAGCTTCGTGGTGATGAAGACATTCCATTCCCAGGAGCTTTAATGAACAGTTGGTTGATACCTTGTGAATGTTTCTTTCTCTGACAGATCATTATCATAAATATATTCAGTGAAATTTGATCCTAGGAATGGCATAAGGTTTCTTAGTCATGATGATAATCGTGTGCCGAAGACATTCTGTTTTCAGAAACTCAGTAGACTAGTTGCATCTGGATATTGTATATTATAAAGGATTTTTTGTTTTTTCGAGTAAATGCTCAATGCTCAGATATCTTTTTTAGGTATTGCAATTTTTTAGTGAGAAATTCCATGTACACGAAGGAATGAATGAATGGCTATTAATACCAGTACCTAAAAAAGATATTTAGCATTGCTCTGGTGGTTAGGTTAAGTTAAGGTACCTGCTGAAATTGGTTGATATATTGGTTGCAAATACTCTCTAGGGCTCCGGTTGAATTAATTGTTGGCAGTCCCTTCATTGGAATTGCTCGCTACGGCTCCATGGAATTGATTGCTAGGGTCCCCCAGGGAAAAGTCTACTATTTCTCTGTTGGAATTACTCACGTAAATTGAATTGAATACTAGGGCCTAGTGGAATCACTTGCTGGGGTCCTGTCTCTTAAAAGCTCCCCATTAGCGAGACAGTTTGCTCACACATGCATCCATGACCTCCGGGAATCTTTTGGAAACCTTAATTATAAATAAAACTCTTCACTATATTTTTCTTTCACCTTATAGTAAGAACTCAAGCTTTCTGACCGGCTAAGGTCACTCCAATATTTCTGGATATCTTGATCCTCCAGCCTTATTTTGATTTCTGACAAAAAAAAACTTTGTGATCTGAGATGGGGCCATCACCTCCATTCCATGCATACAATAAGCCTGTGCTGTTTTTGACATGGAAGAGCCATTGAGACTTTAGTTTGTTTTATAGCATCTTCTATTTTTTTCACACTCGATTTGGCGACAAAGCTGATACTTTTTTTTCCAGTAGGGGGTATTTAGTGTGGTCACGAGAGGAGTTCCGACTTCTTCTACCAGCTTTTTCCTAATCGGGTGTGGGGTGTTGTGTACCAGATGCTGTAACTGCTTCTAGTTAGTCAAAGAAGGGGGGCCACTCATATTCATGCGGAATACTTTTGGAAGCAGTTATCTTTTTTTATGAAACTTTTCCAGAATTCTCGGGAATTTTGTGCATTATATATACTCCTAAACATGGCCAAAAATGTGTACAAAGTATTTTTTCCAAAACTACCGTTGGTGATTAAATAAAAAGCAAACTGTCACGTCAATTCTATTTTCTAAGAAGCCCTTGTTTCAAGATCATAAAAATAAATGGAAATATGAATGAAACATAGTTTGATACCGCTTGGTTATAACGTTCGAATCGGATTTTATTTGTGTCATCTAACTTTTTCATAGATTTTATTTGTTTTTTATTTATTTTTTTTCAAAAACGACCTCTGTTGACACGACAAACTTTATTTTTGACCATATTATAGCTTCTAAAACCAATAATGATCAGAGATGGTTAAATCGTTGCAATATGCATTTGTAAGAAATATATTGCCTTTTTTATTACATTAAATAAAAAATAAGTTTTTTTTTATTTGCTAGTAAGGAGTTACATTACAACTTAAGCGAACATACATTATTCCGTATATGAAAGGGGTTGCATACTCCTCAACACCTCGCTTGTTACGCTTTTGTTTTTTATTTTTTCAAAAAGTAGAATTCTGAGAAAGAGTCAAACTTAAGAGTAAAGAGCGAGGCGTTGAGGAGGGGGAAACTCCTTTCACCCCTACCCCAACGCAAAAAAGTACTTCTGAAAACAGCTGTACACTTCTGAATAACCATTACTATATGTAAACAATGATCAAAGTTTGTAACTTGCAGCTCCTCCCCGGGGGACTGTGGTTGATTATGCTGTCCCCAAAGACATATTTATTAGGTTTTTTAACTCTGCTGAACAAAATGGCTATCTAAAGATTTTGACCAGTGACTTCGGGAAAAATTAGTGTGGGGGGGGGCTAGGTGCCTTCCAATTTTTTTTGGTCACTTAAAAAGGACACTAGAACTTTTAATTTTTGTTTTAATGAGCCCTCTCACGACAATCTTGGACCACTGGTTCGATACGATCACCCCAGGGAAAAAACAACAACAATAAAAAACCAAATAAACATGCATCCGCGATCTGTCTTCTGACAAGAAATACAAAATTCCACATTTTCAAACAGTTCGTGGTAACGAACTGTATTAAGGAGCGACCCGGCTCAATAGTAACCGAAACTCTAAAAAATGGAATTTTGACACCAATAGTTATATTAAAATAATTGCATTTTAATGCTGATTTTAAATATATAAGTTTCATCAAGATCAGTTATATCCATCAAAAGTTACGAGCCTGGGAAAATTTGCCTCATTTTAGAAAATAGGGGGAAACACCCCCAAAAGTCATACAATCTTAACGAAAATCACACCATCAGATTCAGCGTATCAGGAAACCTAATTGGTAGAAGTTTCAAGCTCCTATCTACAAAAATGTGGAATTTCGCATTTTTGCCAAAAGACAGATCACGGATGCGTGTTTATTTATTTTTTTTTTTTTCAGGGGTGATAGAATCAACTAAGTGGTCCTAGAATTTTGCAAGAGGGCTCATTCTAACGGAAATTAAAAGTTCTAGTGCCCTTTTTAAGTGACCAAAAAAATTGGAGGGCACCTAGGCCACCTCCCACACCCATTTTTCCCCAAAGTCACCGGATCCAAATTCTGAGATAGCCATTTTATTCACCATAGTCTAAATACCTATTAACTATGTATTTGGGGATGACTTACTCCCCGCAGTCCCCCTGGGAGGGGCTACAAGTTAAAAACTTTGACCTGTGTTTACATATAGTAATGGTTACTGGGAAGTGTATAGACGTTTTCAGGGGGATTTTTTGGTCTAGGGGGAGAGTTGAGGGGGGTTACGTGGGAGGATATTTCCATGAAGAAACATCCCATGGGGGAAGAGAATTTCAATGAAGGGAGTGCAGGATTTTCTTGTAGCCTATTATTTGAAAAAAAAACAATGAAAAAATAAATATGAAAAGTTTTTTCTACTGAAAGTAAGGAGCAGCATTAAAATAAAACGAACAAAATTATTACGCATATGAGGGGTTTCCTCCTCGTTATACCTCACTCTTTACGCTAAAGTATTTTTAGTAGTTTCAACTATTTATTCTACAGCCTTTGTGATTCAGAGGTGATTCTTAAGGAATTGGAACAAAATCTAAGCTTTAGTGTAAAAAGCGAAGAATTGACGAGGGTTGAACCCCCTCATATACGTAATAAAAACATACGAATATAAAGGTTCGTTACGTAAGTTAATTCGTAAGTTAAGTATATTTTTTACCAATGAAAACGTTTGTAAAAAATTAAAAGTTCTAGTTGCTTTCTTAAGTAATCAAAAACTTGGTGGGCAACTAGGGCTCCTCCCTCACTTCTTTTTTCTCAGAATCTTCCGATTAATTTCAATTAATTAATATGCAAATTTCGTTTTAATTTCTTATGTGCAGAGAGCCAAGATCAAAACATGTATTAGTTCAAAAACGTCCAGAAATTAAATAAGGAAACAAGCTTTTTTAAATGAAAGTAAGGAGCAGCATCATAACTTAAAACGAACAGAAATTACTCCGTATATGAAACGGGCTTTTCCTCCTCATCGCCCCGCTTTTTACTCTAAAGTTTCTTACTGTTTCAAAAGTAGAGTTAAGAGAAAGAATCAAACTTTAGCGTAAAAAGCGGGGTGTTGAGGAGGAAAAGCCCCTTTCATATACGAAGTAATTTCTGTTCGTTTTAAGTTTTGATGTTGCTCCTTACTTTCATTTAAAAAAAAAACTTGTTTTCTTATTTAATTGTAGATAGGAGCTTGAAACTTCTACAATAGGGTTCTGATACGCTGAATCTGATGGTGTGATTTTCGTTAATGTTTTAAGACTTCTAGGTGATGTTTCCCCTTATTTTAAAATAAGGCACATTTACTCAGGCTCCTAACTACTGATGAATAACTCGTAAACTTGATGAAACTTGTATATTTTAAATCAACGTCATTATTACGTCGACAGGGTGATCGATAGAAGTGACATCGGGTATCTGCAATTATCCATATTTAAAAACGAACCGAAAACAAACAACGAAATTTTCAGGTATGACTTTTGCAGTTCTTCAAAAACGTACCTAGGATATTTTAAAATATTTAAGACTTTTTTTTATTTCTGATATAAGCTATTCTTCTCCCATTCACTTAACTTGTTTTTATTAACTTAATTTCTCATCTCCAATACATTTGCTCACTTTGCAGTTACTGCATAAGAAATTCAAGTCCCAGAGGAATTGTATTAATCTCCAGGAAATTTTTACGCTTCCATTTCAAGTTAACTACAGCGTATGCACGGATATTCCTACTGTTTTAGTCGATTAGCTTAGGAGTACACCCGACTATATAGAATCTGCATACACAACTCTGCAGAAAGAGAAAAGAAAAGAATCTGAACTTTAAAAATTATATATTCTATTCAATAAGTTTTCCAAGTATTAATTTGTATGCTTTTATCAGATTCACCATCCTCTCAACATCTCATGAATTTTCACCCTAAAACCCTTAGCTTTAATAGTTGTAGTAGTAGTGCTACTACTACTAGTAGTAAAAGTAGTAGCAGTAGTAGTAGCAGTATTAATCGTAATTCCAGTCCAAATAATTGCACCGAATATCGATATTGAATATCGAAATGCAAATACCGATATTAAAAACGACATTATTTCAGTTTTATGTAGTATCTACCGGTGAACATCCAGCAGAAAAGATCCAACAGAGAAAATTGTTTTGTAATTGGTCGAGAAGAAGAATATTATATTCAATACATTGACTCATTACATTGACAATGTATTACATTGTCAATACATTGACAATGAAAACATTGTAGGCAATTCTATAGCGCTGCTTCTGCAAACTTTAACCCTAGTGCACTGCGTCATCTAAAGAACGCTTAGTAGCAAAACATTTGATTGATATTACCGTGTAACCACGTAACCATGTATGAATATTGCTGCTCTTTTTTGTTTCTACTAAGGCAAAAGTTCCTTTTTCTACTGAGTTCCTTTTTCTGCTTTAAAATCTGATAATACATATGAAATTACTGATTAATATTATTTACATTTTGATACCCTAATTATATACATATCTGAAAAATATCAACTCTTATCATGGCATTCGTTCTTAACTAACATTATTTATTCTTTCATTAGCTAATTGTTTACATAGAAAATATTCAAAAATATACAAAAAGTATAAACCGCTTATCCTAGATAAGGAGGCATTTGACGTATTTAACGATCTTGTTTTTTGTTCATCTGCGTCTTGTGTCTCTGGGGAGAAAGCCAACCTTATCCCATGGGACAAGGGTTGTTTGTTATGCAATTCGTTATACAATATTTGCTATCGGGCAAGGGTCGTGTTTTACTCATGATATTCAAAAAGGGGAAGAGTATTTAGTTGAAAGTTTTATGGCATGTTGAACTAAATCAAAACCACTAAGCCCATGTAAGTTGTCAAAAGGGTGTTTTTCAACAATGGCTTAGGGTATTACTGATATTTCCAGAGAAAGATCGGGTGGATGATTAATTGACCGAAAGGTAATATATCTCTAGTAGTATTACTAGTATTAATGCTACTACTTTGGCTATGGCTACTACTAAGGCTAAGAGATTCAGGGGGAAATTTCAGGGAATGTTGAGCGGATATTGAACTAAATCAAAACACTCTATTTGAATACTTACTTAATTATTTACTGAAGTCCCGTCCAACCTCTTGGGACGTTTTGGGGCCACTTCTTTTGACAGGGCATGACCTAGGGCTCTGTACGTTGTTCTATCGTGTGCAGTTCGAGTCAACTCTACGATGCGCTTTCGGTCAAAGTTTTCAATCCACCTCTTGCGAGGTCTTCCTCGTGGTCGAGATCCGTCTATGGTTCCTTCGAGGGAGATTTTTGGTAGATACGGTCGTTTCCATTCTCTTGACATGCCCGAGCCATCGCAGTTGTTGTCGTTTAATTTTATTTAGGATTGTGTTGGGGGACTTCAGTCGTCTTCGCACCTCCTCATTGGTTACGTGTTCAGTGTAGGTGATTCTTGCGATGCGACGGAGACATCTCATCTCGAATGCAAGTAGGTTGCGCTCATTTTCGATCTTCAGGGTCCAGGTCTCACACCCATTTATAGCAATTGGCACAATCAGGCTGTTGAAAAGTTGAACTTTCAGCTGGTTCGACAGGTTTCGGTATTTCCAGATATTTGTGAGCTTTTTTAAAACTGGAGCTAGCAAGAGCTAGGCAGCGTTTGATGTCGGAGGTATGACAATTTTCAGCTGTAAGGAGACTGCACAGGTAGACGAATTGGTCGATCGTTTCAACTGGCTGGCCGTCAATCATTATGGAAAAAGTAGCTGCTTGTTTTTGGCGTGACGTTAACATAACTTTCGTTTTTGTGGCTTCGTTGAGACAGTCTGCTTGTCTTTGGAGATCAGCGGCCGTTGTAGAGAGCTGGTCGATGTCGTCAGCATAGGTGAGCTTGTTGACTAGGACTCCACCTATTTTGGTTCCATGTTCGTCTTGTATTAGTGACAGTATGGCGTGAAGAAACAGGTTGAACAGGTGGGGCGACAGAATACATCCTTGTAAAACTCCCGAGGATGTTGAGAATTGATCAGAGAGTCCATCAGTGGTGAGTATTCGGCTTCTGGATTGGCTGTATATATTCTCGATAATCGTGACGATTTGGTCGGGGATACCGCAATGTCTTAGGATGTGCCACAGACCTTTCCTCCAGATTAAATCGAAGGCTTGCCAAAAGTCAATAAAGAGATGATATAGGTCTTTGTTGAACTCGACAAAGCGTTTCATGAGCTGACGAACGGTGAAGATATGGTCAATGGTCGATCGTCCAGGTCGGAAGCCAGCTTGGTATTCACCCAGTACGGAGGCTGTAATTCCTTGGAATCTACGTAGGAGAATTTTGGTCAGTATTCTGGTTTGATGACTAGTCAAACTGATCAGGTGGTAGTTTTCACACTCTCTTCTTGAGCCTTTTTTGTTGATTGGGACCGCTGCTTCCTTACACCATAGCTGTGGGACGTGGCCCGTTGACCATGCGGCTGACACAACTTTGTGGTAGAATTCGACCACGTTCTCTGAGTCAATGTTAATTAGTTCAGCAGTGATACCGTCCTGTCTTAGGGCCTTCCCTCGTTTCAGGGATCTTATCGCTGCCTAGGTTTCTGATTTTAAGAGTGGTGGTGGAGGTTCTCGATCATTAATGGGGAAGGAGTTTAGGATGCTGGGATCGGCAATGATCAGCGGATCTAATTTATATTCAAAATATTCCTTCCATCGTTCGAGTTTCATTTTTGCGTCATTGATGGGATTATTTTATTTGTCTAGGATTGCTGTGGAGATGGGATCTTTCCTGCTAGACAGTTCACAAACTGTTTTGAAGAGTTTTTGACTGTTTCCGTTCCTAAACTGGGTTTCGCATTCCTTGCATTTCTCGGTAGCATGGTTACGCAAGGCCTTTTGGACTTCACGTTCGATTCTCCTTTGGAGATATTCATAGGTGTCTCGGCTGCATTGGTCAGCTTTGTTGGTGCAGATTCGCTTTTGGTTAAAAAGTTGGATTATTTCTTCAGTAATCCACGGCTTTTCGTCTTTCGTTTTCCTCCCGAGGACATAATTTGCTGTCTCCAAAACTGCAGAAGTTGCATGCTCAGCCAGTTGATCAATCTCTTCGACGGTAGTGAGGAAAGTGAAGTTCTCTAGGATAGCTCGGAATTTTGACGATAGGCTGGTGGTATGGGCACCTTTTTTTTATGGGGTCGCGAAGCAGCTCTGTCTGGAATCTAGGGATTCTTGTCGTCTTAGGGAGTCGTTTCAGTCTTAGCTTGAGTTTGGACATCAGGAGTGAGTGATCAGGTTTTTCAAGAATGTTGACGAGTAAGATTTGTAGTCAGCTCCCAGGAAATCTATGCCAAGCACATGTGGTTTCTCATTGTTATGATGGATTTTATGGAATGAAAGATCCAACTTACTCACCGGTGTTCTTAAAAGATAGCAGTGGTTCCCATAGACGAAAGGGTGAGTAAAGTTAGGAGGTCAGTATGCCTATAGTGGAGGCATCAAACTTAATGATTCATGGCAATCAGTTCTCAGAAGTTCTTTAGCCAAAGCTAACCTAGTGCTCTTTTTGTATGTGTCTTGGAGCAATTTTGGTAGTACAAGCAGGAATAGTCTTGAGTTTTGAGTTTCTTCTCAGTCTTCTTAGTCTTGAGTTTTGAAGCACACAAAAGGCAGATATTTGTACTGCAGTTCATGCTGCTCCCAGCCTTAGAAATAAACTTATTCTGTAACTGTTATATTTAAAATGGATAGCGCTGTCAGTTTAAAGTTCTTTGTTAGTATTTCCTCTTCTATTCATCCTAAAATATTCTAGTAAAGATCAAAAAAATATGAACTCCAATAAAGATGCAGGTAGGTATGTGCTTCAAACTAAGTATATGAGTCAAAATACTTCTTAAATAATAAATAATTACGTGTTTGTTATTTTTATATTTGATAGGTATGGATTGGTGATTTAAGTTCTCAGGGTTCCAAACTGAGGGAGATTTCTAATTAGTTTTTTGTAATCTTGGGATTTCCAGATATTCAATGTAAATGTTTAAATCTTGATATGTTTAATAAGCACAAAAATTAAAATTTGAAACATTGGCTCAGATTTACCATTAGTTTAAATAATAAGTTTTTCAGCCCCGCTGGAACAGCACAATCCTGAAATATCATTTCGACAGCCTAAAGAAATTGGGATTTTAAATTTTAATTTACTGACCTTTAAAGTCCGTCCTATAGCCAGTGGCGGGGGCACGGGGGGCACCCCCTACCGAACATAGTGGCAGATTTAGGGTTGGGACCGCTTGCTACGGTTGGGGCTGGGACGAAATTTTTCTTTTAATTGGTTTGTAGTAGTTTTTCAAAAGTTTTTGACTGTCGCGGATGCGGATTTGCATGCAAGTATGTGCTTCAAACTAAGTGTTTGAGTCGAAATACTTCTAAAATAATAAATAATTTTGTGTTTGTCTTTGTAATTTAAATTCTCAGGGTTTCAAACTGAGATAGTTTTCTAATCTTTTTTTTTGTAATCTTGAGATTTCAGATATTCAATGTAAGCGTTTAAATCTCAATACGTTTGTTGAGGACAAAAATAAAAATTTGAAACATCGGCTCAGATTCAGCATTAGTTTAAATATTAAGTTTTTCAGCCTCGTTGTAAAAGCACAATCCTGAAATATCATTTTGACAGCCTAAAAAAGTTGGGATTTTAAATTTCCCCTCCTTGTTATTACGAAATGAAGATTTTTTCCTCCCTGTTGTCTTTTGTCGTAATAGAGACATATTCCCTTGATAAATGCTTTTAGGCGGTACGGGTTATTAGTAAAATCTAACAGAGACCAAACAAAGTAACTGAAACAGGAACTCTTCTGAATGTGCTCAGAAACTGCATTGCGTTTATTTTTCTTCTGAATGAAGTTATAAACACATTGAAGGACAAAGGACTATTTTTAATTGAAGTCACTAAATTGAAACAGCTAACAATTCATAGATTCAGTATTTGTGCGAACCAGTTAATATACATTACGGGTGGGCTCTGCTGAAGTATTCTGGCTACAAAACTTTATAAGGCCCTCTCATGTCTGAAGCCCTGGCTGTCCTAGCACTGACCACGGAAATTTTTAATGTCCAGGTCAAGTGAAAGAAACGTATGGTTTATTAGTACTGCTAATGTTTCCCAAGGGTTTTTTCTCAGTACAATAAAATAAACAAACGACTCATGAACTTCAAAATTTTCATTAACTTATCTCAAGACCAGAGTAACTTGCTCACGTTTCGCTATATCTTTAGTTTTGTCCACAATAACTAAAAAAAATTTTGCTCTTTTTAGTTGTTTAAGTATTTTTTTTTCTCACCGATAATAGATGGTAATTTATTTTGAATAGCTGGTGAAATGTATGGAAAATACTTTGTACGTTCAACAAAGAGCTGTTGAGTTACACCACTGTCCTTAAAGCAAATTTGCATTAGCTCCAAAAACCTCTCTCTGTTTTTCGAATCCGTGTTTTCGTCCACGGCTCACTTTGCAATACCTTGTCTCCGACAATATATCAGTGATTTACAAGGGACTTTTGATACAATTTATTTTTTGCACGTCTTTGTTGTTGTACGACAATTTAATGTTTACTTTTTCCGCATCAGAAATACTTTTGTTCGATTCTCTAAGACAGACAAGTTTAACAGCATTCACCATGTTTGACGTACTTTTCTGATGGCTTTCAAATACCATGACGCCTTTTTCCAATTAGAGAGCACATTCACTATAAAAATATCGCCTTCTTTATATTTTTTACTATGACAGTGAAAAGCAAGGCATGCAAAACATTGTGCTTTTTTTTCTGAGCAATACTCTAAGCAATGGAAAGTACCGTGCCACTCTGTTCTGAATTTTCTCCTGTTAAACTAATCAAGTCTCTTTGTTTTAAGCAGCTGTCACAAAAAAGAGCAAACATTGAGGTTGTATCATCAACTGGATCCTGTTTGTTAATTAATTTGGTAAAGGCTGAGCTGTACTCATTATTTTGATTGACCTCATTTTCTGTTTTTAGGTTGTTACAGGAAGACGTAGATCGGGAAACAAATTCCTTTCAATACTTTCTTCTTCTTGTTCCAAAGTCTGTTTTTTTTGTTTTGTTTTTTTTTTTTTTACAGTAGGTTCTGAACCAAAGAAAAGACATAAGGATGTCTGCCCTTTCTTTGTTTATTAGCCCTTAAAAACAAAATAAATTAATATAAATTATATTTTTTATAATGTTATAAGACACTTCATAGTTGAGAGTTGGACAGAGCTGGTGAAGGAACTGAAGTTTGGGTCATCTTAGATTGCTGAGCCTACGAACACACTTTTTCTGAATTAATAATTTTATGGAATATGTAGTAGCCCAGCTGTCCCGGTTCTGGGAGCACATGTGTATGCGCTGTTCTACTTGATTTGAAGTAGAAGGGGATTGGGGACATGGGTTGGTGCCAAACAGTGAAAAAATCTCCTTTGGTGGGGGGATTGCAGTCAAAATATGTTAACTAAAATTATTCTAAACATTACAAAGAAGGCCTAAGCATTGTTTTTTGACACGTTTTCTTCTTAACCACCCTAATTCAAGACTTATACCAATTCTAAGGGGAGGGCAATATTATATTTTAATTTTCTCAATTGAAATATCAAATAAAAATGTATTTTGAAATAAATTGATTCGTGGAAATGCAGGAGAAAAATATCCCCCTCCCATAATTGGGACCACTTGAACTATTTTCAATAGCAACAGAAGCGTCTTTGAAGGTCTGAGTTTTCTTGACACTGTTTTATGGGGTACCCTTGACTAGGTATCGAATAATCACTTAATCTAGCTTAAAATACAGATTTCCATACTGCTTCTGCTAATGAAAACAATGGAAGCTGTGTTTCACTATAATATTTTTCAAGCACTAGAACTGCCAATAAGCTTCTTGGCATTTATGTCAAAATTTTCCCCGGTTTTTATATACGACAAGCTTATATACATAGTAGATAGCCGATTTCCTTGATGATAATACTTCAAAGGCGGTATATTTGCATACATATTAATGAGGAAGCGTAAAGGGATCTGTTTTTTTGCGCTTTTCATGGATTAAAAACAAGCACGGATTAATAACAAAAAATATCTGCTCAAAGTAAAGAGCGGATTTGAAGCTAAGAACGAGCATCACTATAATGTTACTTATTGAAATATACGTTTTTCTCCAAATTATTGGATGGGGGGGGTTAAGTGCCCTCCTTCCAGTAATACATATAAACCTTTTTATACATGTATTTTCTTGAACATAAGCTCACTTTTCTGTTAAATCATGAATGCCAAGTTGGCTAAGCTTGTGTAGCATAAAACTAGTACAGTACACCTGGTTATCAGTTGTCCATTATAAATGATATTTAGGAAATAGGCTGTATTGGATATTTAGCTAATCAAGATTAAAAACAGTAAATTTAAAACACACTTTAATGAGTTTTGAACAAGAAATACAGCGATGATGCCCATTGTTGTATGAAGGCTTGCTGTACAAATATTGTCTTCAATTTTTCAATTTTCTTCAATTTCAAAATTCAATTTCAATTTTCAATTCAAAAATTCAATTTCAATTTCAAAATTCCTCAATTTTTTCTCAGCAATATTTGAAGCTGCTACAAGAGGATTATTTTTTATTTGGTAAGAAAGAAAGAGTAAATAGTTCTGCCTCAAACAAGGCGAAATCTGCCTTATTAACCTAATAGGATATAGTCTACCACTAGTGACCAACATATTTTGAATCAAATTAGATCTAAAACCAAGATAAAGTGAAAAAATTAGATTGTCTATTAAAAAGATAAATCACATGATAATTAAAGGAAAATAGAAAAAGAAATCTCTAAATAGAAAGTTACCTAGTTCTAAGAATAAGCATACTGTACCATGGAAATGTTTTTTTTTTATTCAGAAGCTCAGTAAAATTAGTAGAGAAATTGTTGACAAATACATTTGATAAGTCAAAGTAAGGGTTGTAGGATAATTATGCTACAATAAGATATTTAAAAAAAAATATATAAATTAAAAACGTAAAATTTCAAAAGCGTATTATACAAGCATTAAAATAGTTAAACTCAAGCTCTCCTGACTTGACTTTCATTGTTATTTCTTTTTCCTTTCAATTATTAAGTTCATTCAAAGAAATCTTTATGTGCATTCACTCTTACCATTTTAGGTCTGTTCGTTCATGTAAGCTATAATTCTGTAGAATTCCTTGTATTATTAGAATGTAGTTCCTCCTTGGGTTTGCATCCTCTCACCGGGGTATTTGTGATGTATTCTTACATCAGATATCACCTTTATACACGTACCTAAGTAATTTTCTCTGTTCCCTCTCTGTTTGACGCCCGGCTGCCTGCCATCTTTGACTCAGCCTTACGGAGTTGTCTCCAAGATGCCTTCACTTTTTTTACCATTAAGAAAAAAGCCATTGGTTAGTTCTCCGGTAAATAATACCATTACTAACAGTTTGTCACCAACAGATATTTATTATGCACCTTAGGTACATATTAAGAGCCACTCTTTTTAATAATATACAAATTTTAATATAAATTTAAAATCCCCAACAATGCCTATCATATAATAAAACTGACAAGGCATCCCATCTAAATGCTGGTTCTGAATTTGAATTTCCTAGTTTCCGAATTGAATTTCCAGCTTCTTTGAATTTCCTAAGCATATGAAACTTTCATAATAAAAAACATTTCATTAGTTCCTTGCATTCAGTGATGGTGCATTTGTATAAAGAAGGCTACTGGACGGATCTTAACAACAATTAAGTTAACCAGTCGCTTCTAACATTTTGAATCCACCATATCTCTCTGCTTAAAATTTAAGAAATTCAAATGGTCATGAAAAGGATGACCACTTCCTGTCCAAGCATTCAAGTAATCAGAAAGTGTTCCTGTATGAGTGATATATCAAAACGTTAAAATTTTCTAGCTTTTATGGTCATATGTCCAGCTTAACATGGGCGCTGGCAGAGAAGGGCAGGCCAACCCTCCTGGAACTTTGGGAATATAAAGCAACTATACGAAAACCAAAGGAAAAAGCGCCGAATAGGGTAAAACCATAGAAAAATGTGCGCTTCCCCATTGTTGACTGCCTGCTAATAGATTTTAACCCTTAATAAGGAAAATATAAGTTCTACTTTGTGATTGAGTGACCCCTTTCCAGTTTCTCACAAACATTTTTCTATATGATTTGGTTGAAGCTAAAAATAAAAATCAAATTTGTCAGTAATGAATGGTAAGTAAATAACGATCCTTGTCAATAATGAAAGTATAAGAGCCTAGATATGGATAAAATTCAATAAAGAAATCAGCTTTTTATGGTGATCCTAAATATATGGAGGGTGTAAAGAGGGAGGCTTTAAATAGATTAGGTTGGAGGAGGAGCGTACGGAACTGTGTTAGCCTCAGGCGGTTTGGTGCTGTAGTGAGTTATTAGTATTAGTAGTAGTTCGTATTTGCTAATTACAGAAGACACAAGGAAAACAACTTAATAAGGGGTAATTTCAATAAAAAATTTGCCGTCAACTTTTGCTTGCACTGCAAGAGCATTCGTGGGCTGATATATGAAGCCACTATAACCAGAAATGTTTCTCCTGAACGGAATGCTGGGAATTTTGTTTTATCTCTCTCAACAGATACGTTTTCTTGTTTTGTATTGTCTTTTTTTTCCAGGAGCGATTGTAGTGTATCAAGTTGATACTTTGAAAAAAAAATTATTCTTTCTTTTCGAAGTTTGAAATTTGAAGTTATCTTTTTACAGTTATGAAGTATAAAGGTTTTTGTTATAAGAAAATTGGATTAAAAATATTGAATTGAAACAAATATTTGAGTTTCTTAATTTTAGTTTTTAATGTTTTAATTTTAATAAACTACTTTGATAATGTGCTACTTTTCATAAACAGTTGAGTCTAAAGGCATTAAATGTTTTGGTGCTTGATAACCAAATTCAAAACTTTCGATATTGTTAAAAAAAATATCCTTCCAACACTTCGGCATTGCTAAACAGAACTGAATACTAGGAGTCTATATCTTAGTGTTTGCAAGTAGGCTGTATTTTTTTTAATTAATTACTTCTTTCCGTTTTATATACTTTTAATTTAGTTGACATACATTTTCCATTACCGTTAGAAAAAAATTTTCTCACTAAGCTTCATTAAAGAGAAAAAAACATATATATAAGACATTTATATTCATTATACAAAAAACATAAATAGAAAAAATGTTTCTCACTAAGCTTCATCAAATGAAAAAAAAAACAATTTTTTTTTCAACTGAAAATACGGACCAACATTAAAACAGAACAAAGAGAAATTATTACGTATATGAAAGTGGTCACCCCCTCCTCAACACCACACTATTTACGCTACAGTTTTTCGGCACTTTAAAAAAAGTTACTTAGTGTTCTCACTAAACGACTCTTGTGTTTATGGGGTTGTTTGTAAAAAACTGGGACAAAATCTAATGTTTAGCGCAAAGAGTTAGGCGTTGAGGAAAGGGGAAAACGCCTCATATACGTAACAATTTTGCTCATTTTACTTTCAGTTAAAAAAAAATTGTTTCTTTTAGATTTAATTTCTGATCTTTTTTAAATAACGCGACGATAACTGGCTCCACCTTCACGGAAAAATCCCCCTCCCCAAAGAGGTATCCTCTGGGCAATTCAATCCAGGTGAAAATTTATCCCGGAGAAATGCCCTTAAGATATACACTCCTCAAATTGAAGCAGTAAAGAAAAAGAAGACACATAAAGAAATTTTGTATAGAAATTCTGGCAAATTCACCCAGTGTAAAAGTTCGCTTAAAAAGTTCCCCCTGGAAATAACCCTCTCCATGGATATCCCCTCTCCACCCAAAAAATGTATTTATACTTCCCAATATCAAATAAGACAATCGGTAAATTTTTTTCACTTAAAAAGCTTTCCCCAAGGACTGTAGGGGGCTATTTTCTCTCTAAGGACATAGTTATCATGCTTTTCAACTATGCTGAAGAAAAAGTTATCACAAAGTTGTGATCGGACAATTTTGGGATAAAAGTGGCGTGGGAGGGGGCCTAGTTGCCCTCCATTATTTTGTCACTTTAAAATGGCACTAGAACTTTCCATTTCCGTTAAAATGAGCCCTCTTTCGACATTTTAGGCCCACCATGTCGATACGATCACCCCTGAAAAAAACAAAACAAAAAGGAAACAAATAAACAACAATTCGTAAATCTTCCTTCCGGCAAAAATTAAAAATTTCAACATTTTTGCAGATATGAGCTTGAACCCTCAACCATAGGGTTCTTTGATATTCTGAATCCAATGGTTTGATTTTCATTAAAATTCTATGACTTCGAGAGGGTCTTTTCTCCTTTTTTTGAAAATCAGACAAATATTCTCAGGCTTGTAGCTTTTGATGGGTATGACTAAACTTAATGAAACATATATTGTTTGAATCAGCACATTAATTCAATTCTTTTGATACATCTATTGGTATCAAAACTCCGTTTTTGAAGTTTTGGTTATTGTTATTTTAAGTATAGATGGAAAAGTATTATTGTTAGTATTGATTGGAATTCTGTAAGACTTGTGATCTTTAACATAACTGAAGCAATCACAACCTCTCCAAGAGGATTTTCATTTTATATTATACAATTTACCCGTTTTTAATTAAAGGGGGTCGTTTGATTATAATTGTGTTCAAAAGTATTGCTTTTAGGCTATTAAGGTGAGACTTGCGGGAAGTCTGAGGATCACTAAATGCAAAGCTACCATATGCATCTTGTTTTTCAAAAGGGTGTATCTGCAAAATCTTGAGAGTGACTGAGGATATCATAAATATGATCTAACTATCATAGAAATATGATTTTTAATTTTAACTTCTGTTGTCGTTTTTGATATTTTTATAGTAATTTATATTCGTTTTGAGTTTAAACTATTGTTAGAATTTGCTTTTGCTGGTTTTAAATTCGATATTACTCTTCATTTTTCTTCTCTAAAACTTATTTTTCTATTTTTTCAATTCATAACCTATTAAACCTCTTAAGAGGCTTAATAGTTCTGACATATGAAATATATTGGACTGTTTAACTCTAGCAACTCTTAATTTACTTTTTACGTCTTTTTTATCCCAATGGGTCTCCTTTTCATATCAGCTCGTTATCAAAAGATATTTGACAGATAACAGTTCAAATGAAACACGTTAAAAATTTTCTTATCACTTTTGCTTAGTTTCATTGTGTTTAATAGATAACAGTTGGTCATTTTATTTAAGTAAATTTTGCAAGTTTATCTCTCTATTCAACAGTAAGTCATATTCTGTTTGTCTGTATGCCTGTTGCACTTTTATTTCAATGACTGGTTCAAATAGAATTACTTTTGCAGATTACAAATTCTTAGATTAAGGATTGCTTATTTAATTTTCTAAATTTAAAAGATATAAAGTGTAGAATTGTATAATAATATATAAAATATTAAGTTTAATTTTTAACATTTTGTTCAATTTTTTTCTCAAATTTGAACGAAAGATCTCCCGAACAGAAGTATCATTCATTTTATGAATAAATTTATATTTGTAGGTGTTGGAAAAACAATAGAGGTTATTATGTAAAACAATCATGTTTACTATAAGCCTATTTCGTGTTTCAATTTACTTTTCTCACGTTCCCTATAGCAGCGGCTTAAACATGACAGCTCTTGAAGATATCATATTTGCTGAGTTTAAGAGTTCATTTGTAAGTTTTTTGCCTCCCTAAGGGTAGTAATCCTATTACTTTCAGAAACAGTATTAATTTCAATGTCCTGAATAATATGAAAATTAAATCCTTGAATATCGAGGAAACCAAAAAAATAGGGTCTTAACATTTTGACTGACAAATTAAGTCAATTTGAAATGGACTTGTTAGGAGTTTCATAAGGAAGGTGTAGGATTTATGATGAATAAAGAAGCTATTATGTCTTTCTAAGATTGGAAAGTTACTAATAATAAAATATTAGTAGATGGTTTTACAACTAAAAAGGCCAAAGTATCAGTCATATTAGTATATGCCCTTTTGGAACGCATTGACTTAGATAGCATGATTCAGATAAACTTTGCTTACAGCTGTAGCAAATAATAGACAGTAGCTCAGGCAGATTATTATATTTGTATGAAATGATTTTACGGCTCAGTTTAACAGAAAGAGAGAAAGTTAGTGTCCTAGCCTAGATAAATTTGTATAGGAAAGGGCAATAGCAGCAATAATAAACCACTGCAATTTACAAGGTGTATGATATGATATAGACTTATTATCTAACAAAACCGTAAAAAATACAATAGTCGGCAGAGTATAAGTAAATAATAAATATAATAAAAAGAGAACTTTCACGATACAATTTAATACAAATGTATACAGAAAAACAGGATAACTCAATATCAAGATTAAAATAAATATTCTTCTCAAGTTGGTCCTTTGAGAGTTACCCAAGGATGACCTTGAGAGTTACACAAGGATCTAACAAAACCGTAAGAAATACAATAGTCGGCAGAGTATAAGTAAATAATAAATATAATAAAAAGAGAACCTTCACAATACAATTTAATACAAATGTATACAGAAAAACAGGCTAACTCAATATCAAGATTGAAATAAATATTCTTCTCAAGTTGGTCCTTTGAGAGTTACCCAAGGATGACCAGTATTTCAAAATTTCTTATGGACATTCGGCACTCTCATTGAAACGACCAAAGCAGGGTCAATCAGTTTGAATCTACTGATCTAACAAGGGTTTTTGAACCAAGATACAAGCCCAAGCAAATCTTGACATATTGAAAATAAATTTTACGCCGATTTTTTTCTCTCTTTGTGTAAAAAGTTTCCCAAACGGAGAAACGTAGAAAAAATTTGGTGAAATAAACACGTAATACAATCAGGCTATAACATCTTTACCAAATCTGGTCTTGCCTGAGACATGCTTTCCATAAGAAGAATGAAAATTTCTAATAGCATGGCCTTCTGTGGCCACTGTGACCAAATAGCCTTCCTTGACCCACCGATTAGGACTCCTGAGTAAATAAGTACTTGAAAAGGTCTGTGAAAATTTTATAATCAGCTTCATTCAGGTGGAAAAAAATGAAACTGTTTGTCCCGTCTCTACTTTGTTAAGTTTTCGGATACAAATATACCAGTGCATGCCAACTTCGACTTAAGCTTAAAAACTTTCTGGGTAATTTCTTTCGACCTGAATTTGACTAGGACCGGAGCTATGGCTTCAGCTGTAGAACTGTTTAGTTCAAATCTTCTCACTTCCACAATATCACCATCTGATACTACAGATATTTCCATTTTATTGCGAATCACACTCTCAATTACTGACCTTAGGTCACTAGTTGTAGGCTATTTGAAACCGTTGGAAATAAGACTGTCTAGCTTTAAGTCTTTATCGTACATATCTAGCTTTGCTCTTTAGTCTTAATTCTCTCCTCAAGAAACGTTATCTGATTTCTTAGATTTTTCAGCTCATTACTGAGGGCTAGGAATATCGTTTATAACTCAACAATCAGAGCGGAGTAAACCTCACTGACGATAGTTGAACTCTGAGCTTTTATGGCATTCAAAGTGTCACTGGATAAAGACTGCCTGCCAGCAGCAGTAACACTAGTTTTTCATCCAGCTTCTCGTCGATTTTTTTGCAATATTTTCCATCACACGTTGGCCTGTTCTGCGGCGGAAATGCGAAGAATAATAGCCGAGGATCCCACTATAGTTTGTTGGCTAGGAATTGGAATTTGAGTTTTTAGCTTATCTTTGCAAAGTTCTATATAAATGTTCGGTTGATGGATAAACTGCTCAAATGCTCCCTTTACACCCTTGCTAGTAGATATCATAGCTTCAGCCAAATTTGCCTCAAACTGCATAAGCTGTGACTCGAGGACAAACTAGGTGTCATGTGAACCGTAGCAAAAAAACAGAACTTAAAGGTTCTTAGCTTATGTTTACAGTCTATGGAACCAAAACCTCAATAAAACAAACTGGCCAATCGAGAAATCCTCAAAACTTTGTTAGAGCTAAATCAAAAATACTAAATTTAGCCATTATCTGTAGCTCAAAATTATCAAATGGAATTTACAATAGCTACCAAAACAGAACTCGTACCCGTTAGTGGGATAGAACCTGCTAATTGATTTCTTCACCGTATTCTTAAGAAATATCTTAATATCTGAACATCCAAAATACTCGTACCAATAATCACACGTCAGTATTTACCAGAGCTCGCGAAATGTGACTTCATTGAGTGAATGCTAGATACGAACAAAATGGGCTGAAAAGTCCTTTGGCCAGAAGAGGATATCCAATATCGTTCATAAGCCAATTTCATTCCACTTGGCTAGTAAATAGATGCAAGGGGGGGCAATATTAAAGCCACCCCTTTCCAAAAATTGCAGCTTTAATTTTGCATAAACTCAGCTGTAAAATGCAGAGTCCTTTTTGGGGATATCCCCCGAAAAAGAAAAATTGAAGCTTTTTTTTAACAGTAGTGTTGGACTGAGACTGATTAAAGCTGTTTGCCATGGTTATAAGTAAAGCTTAGATAAATATTTTTAGGTAGACAATTTGTAATTTTTGGTTCCCCTTCAACCCCATTTTGGTGCTGTATTTAGTGTTAAGAATGGTTGGAAAAAGAAAGAAGGTCAAACGGGGCAAGGAAACAATGGCAATTGTATCGGCATCGCGTAATTCAGTGTTGAGTGACTCCAGCTCACTTGATTCAAAAAGAGTAGAAATTATTTCACTAAGGTCGTTAGCTGACAATATTAGCACAATTTTGGACGCAATTCAGTCAATTACTGAAATTCTTAATTATTTATCTGGATCAGTTAAGTCCATGAATCCCGATTATCACACCTTGAGAATTTTGTTGCTACTTCCCTAAAGGAAGTCTCCAAATTAAAATCTAGAATAGCTACTGTTGAAAGTGAGTCAAAAGTGATAAAAAATAATTTATTTCTACTAGCGGAAGAAAATTTTGTTTGACATCTGAGTTGTCTTTATTGAAAGGGAACACTATGAGAATAGAAAGCAGAGATACTGAAAAAAATTTATTGCTTTGGAATGTCACTTTTAATGATAAAGATTCAGTTAAAAAATCTTTTAAAAAGTAATTACTGATGGAATTGACTTAAATTTGGATTTTGAATGTTCTGTGGTAGACTTTAACCGTGGAAAAAAATTATCGAAGCGGAAGTTGTAAGAAAAGAAGCCCTAATGTTTATATTGAAAAACGCTAGGAGGTTTCTTCTATACTCTAAAGTCAACTTTAGAGTAATTTAGAGATAAATTTGAAAATATGTTAGGCATGATATCAAATCTTTGAATGCCATTTTTTCCTTGGGGACTTCAATATTGACTTAATGGGATGCCTCCCATCAAACCTGCAAAGGATTGACCGACATTTCCTTCAGTTTTTAGAATGTAATCTTTAACATGGTATGAGCCCAGTATGTTTTATTCCGACACGAATTGAAAATTGATCTTCTTCTCTGATTGATAACATTTTTGCACCTTATCCATGTGAGGCTATATTTATGGTTATGGAAGATACGTCTGATCCTTGTAGATGAATGTCTAACTTTAGAGCGCAAAAGATAGTCAATAAAGAAAATCTTATGAAAAGGACAAATTTCTCACAAGTAAATATGAATGAACTGAAATTTAATTTTAGCGATTTAGATTGGAGTGAATTTACTAACGAGAATGATCCAAGTACATCCTCGGATGTACTTTACTGAATTTTGAACAAAAAACTGAGCCTTCATTGCCCATTCACATTGCCCTACATACCAAAAAAGAACCTCACCCAAAAAACCTTGGATAAGTTTATCGCTTTTAAAATCTATCAAGGAAAAAATCGACCCTATAAAATACAAATGAAATATCCCTCAGCTCATAATATACAGCGATTCAAAAACTATAGAAATTTGCTGGTTCAAATTCTTAGAGGAAGTGAACAAATTTATTATGAAAATTAATTTAAGAAATCGGATTCAAATCCGACTACATGAAAATTAATCAAGGAAAAAATTGGAAACAATACTAAGACATCACACCCTGAAGTGATCATAAATGAAAGTGGTGTTGAATTGAAGGGGAAGGATGTTGTTGCAGATTATTTTTGTAAATACTTTTCCCCTTTTAGTACTACTACTGATCTGGAATCCCATGAATCTTTATTCGGTTCATATAAAGATTATTTACCGTCATTTTAAAATTCTAGTATGTTCATGACCCCAGTTACTTTCGGTGAATTCCAGAAAGTAATCACAAATTTAAAACGTGGTAATTCCCAATTTCTAGATGGGCTCTCCACAAATATTCTTAAAGAACCGGCTGGTCTAAATCCATGTCCCATTGTTTATATTTTAAGCGCATCTATATCATCAGGGATCTTTCCAGAAGTACGGAAATCTGCACGAGTTATTCCAATTCATAAGAAAGGTGATAAGACAGATGTAGGCTACTATCGCCCTATAGCTATTTCTTCTCCTTATCTTAGGTTCTAGAAAAAAATTATTCAAACTAGAATTGTAATGTATTTTAATAAAATGAATTTATTTACTAAAAATCAGTTTGGATTCGGGCAGGGTCATTCCACTGAACAGCTATTACTGCGCTAATCTTGGAGATTAATGATTCACTAAATGATGATAATGATATCCATTAGCAGGAGGATCAGAGTTTCTGCATCTGGCTTTGTGACCTTCGTAAAGTGTCTCACAGCTTCCAAGAATAAGTTGCCATTAACCCATCCACTGGGTTGAGCGAGTCCCAGGCAACCAGGGGGGGGGGTCCATCATTAATCATTCTAGGTACAGAGCTCCGGATGGATGAAAACCCGAGGGATAGTAGCTCCGAATGCAGTAGCGAAACAAACAGTAGTTATATTTTGACCTCTTTTAGCAGACAATGTCTGACCAACCTATTTTTGTCCAGTGCGCGCTAGGACTTTAGGTGCTGGAAGCACCGTGGGTATGCCAGTTTCATCCACATTCCAGATGCAATCGGGTGTCCATTTGGCTCCAAATCCTTCGTAGACATCAAGCCGCTTATCAAAAAACGTCTGGACTACAGGTTTGTAAAATCTGGAGGCGCTCACCTGACTTGTGGATTCCAGCTTCCTGATTAAAATGTCTGGATTCCACTTAAGAAATATGAGAAGCCAGTCCTTCGACACTGTTTTTTTCCGTTCAACTTTATGCACAGAAATGTTATTTGCACTTGCGTAAGAATAGGCCAAACATCTGGAATCTTTTGACGTAATTCCGTGGTTCATAGTGGAACAGGTTTGGAAATAGTGTGCAAGTTTCCTCACGTGTCCCATGTCAAAAACTTGCCTGTTGCGTTTGGCCTTCATCGGAAAGTGGATATAGAGTGGCTGAGGCTCTTCATTGGCACTTTCTGAAACTTCTTCCCTTGACGACTTTGATTGCTTGACGTAGTCCAGTAGTGTACATTTTTAATGACAAAGGTTCTGTAATTCTTCTCAACGGGCCTTCTTTCTTGAAATAAGCCTCAGTGAATCTCTTAATATTTTCTCAATCAGGAGGAGAATCTTGCCGCTTTCTTTTGTATACTCCAGGCATTCTGAAAAAAAAAAACTAGAAAAGGGTGAAAATAAAAATCATAGGAGGTACATGATAAGAAAAAAGATAGGATGGGGCAAAAAAGTTGGTGGGATTTGTTCAAATAATATCTGAATTGCTGCCCACTGTGGTTGTCCGGGCCAACCCCACCTGAGAGAAAAAGCCTGAAATCTCACCTGCACCCCAGAACTTACAGATGCCGCCAAAAACCAAAATCAAAACAATTTAACAAAGTCTAAGTTGTACGTGTCATGCATTAAGAAAGCTAATATTTATCAATATAGGCTGAATCAAATTTCAAAGTAAAGAAGATACAGAACACCTTACCTTGGTTTTTTAGTTCTTTTCAAATATTTCCAAAACAACTGCAGGTGGGTAACAAAACTACGCATGCAAGTGGGATTTTAGATGGCAGGTCTACAGTGTTTTTTTCGTGATACACTCGACGTCGCTGTAGGAAGAGAAGCGCTTGTCCAGATTTACCCCGTGTCCGAACTAACCCCGCCTTCCCCTATTTTATGCAACACATAAATTATATCCAGAATTTCCTATCTCCTACAGTGTTACAATTGAAAGCAGTCACCCACCCTAAGCTTGTAACTTTTGGAGTTCTTACTGATAGAGTTTTTGATAAGCCACACAACCAAGGTACCAATCCTCCCCTGCAATTCTTCCACTGTCTCTGCTAGCTTTGCATTTTAGTTATCAGGTACTTTAATACCCTTAGTACGATAATGGCTTAAATATATGCAAGTCTACGCGCTTCTAGGGGATTATATTCAAAATGTATATCAGGTATAGTTCTCAAGTAAGTTTCTAGTCCTTCTGCTTGTTTATCTGCAAATATTGGTCCTGTATTTAAACTGAGGGAAAAAAGGCACAGATTCAGACTTTGTAGAGAGATTTATAATTTTTAACTTTTTTCGAGTAGTCTTGCAGCGTTCCTCTTGGGATATTCATAATACTTCAAGAGGATCTGACTGCTTTATTGTTACTAAACAAGAAAGGAAAAACTGCTGCAATCATAACCTCTTGATACAAAGTATAACCGTGGCTATCTAACAGTTCGTGGTAACGAACTGTAGTAAGCAGCGATCCGGCTCAATAGTAACCAAAACTCTAAAAAATGAATTTTAATATCAAAAGCTATATCAAAATAATCGCATTTTAATGCTGATTTTAAATATATAAGTTTCATCAAGTTTAGTCTTACCCATCAAAAGTTACGAGCCTGAGAAAATTTGCCTTATTTAGGAAAATAGGAGGAAACACCCCCTAAAAGTCGTAGGATCTTAACGAAAATGACACCATCAGATTCAGCGTATCAGAGAGCCCTACTGTAGAACTTTCAAGCTCCTATCTACAAAAATGTGGATTTTTGTATTTTTTTGCCAGAAGACAAATCACGGGTGCGTGTTTATTTGTTTGTTTGTTTGTTTTCCCAGGGGTCATTGTATCGACCAAGTGGTCCTAGAATGTCGCAAGAGGGCTCATTCTAACGGAAATGAAAAGTTCTAGTGCCCTTTTTAAGTGGCCAAAAAAATTGGAGGGCATCTAGGCCCCCTCCCACGCTCATTTTTTTCCCAAAGTCAACGGATCAAAATTTTGAGATAGCCATTTTGTTCAGCATAGTCGAAAACCATAATAACTATTTCTTTGGGGATGACTTACTCCCCCACAGTCCCTGGGGGAGGGGCTGCAAGTTACAAACTTCGACCAGTGTTTACATATAATAATGGTTATTGGGAAGTGTACAGACGTTTTCAGGGGGATTTTTTTTGGTTTTGGGGATAGGGTTGAGGAGAGGGGGCTATGTGGGAGGATCTTTCCCTTTAGAGAAATGTAATGGGGGAAGAAAAATTCAATGAAAAGGGCGCAGGGCGAAGGACGAATCTGGTCACGTTGGAATAAAACGTCAAATTCAGAGCTTAATATACAATGCTGGGTGTTCGGAGCCTCTCTATTATGGAGTATAATTTGAAAATAACACAACTATACGAGCGATAAAACATATATACCACGACCATAACTCAACTAACGAAAGAACTGCTAAGAGATAACACAACTATAAAGCGAAAACAGGTGAAAACTAACGGGAAAATAAACAAACTAAGAGGTGGAAGGGGCCCAGAGAAAAAATATAATCCTTTTCCAATTTTGAGCCTAACTTCCGCAAAGGAGTAATAATGTCAGAAGCCCCGGAATACCGAATTATTTTCTTTCAAACAGTTCGTGGTAACGAACTGTAGTAAGGAGCGACCCGGCTCAATGGTAAACGAAACTCTAAATAATAGAATTTTGATGCTAAAATATACATCAAAAGAATCTGATTTTCATGCTGATTTTAAATATATAAGTTTCATCAAATTCGGTCTTTGTCATCAAAAGTTACGAGCCTGAGAAAATTTGTCTTCTTTTAGAAAATAGGGGAAACACCATCGCATTCAGCGTGTCAGAGAACCCTATAGCAAAATTTTCAAGCTCCTTTCTACAAAAATGTGGAATTTCGTATTTTTTGCTAGAAGACAAATCACGGGTGCGTGTTTATTTGATTGTTTTTTGTTTTTTGTTTTTTTCCCAGGGGTCATCGTATCGACCAAGTGGTTCTAGAATGTTGCAAGAGGACTCATTCTAACGGAAATGAAAAGTTCTAGTGCCCTTTTTAAGTGACCAAAAAAAATTGGAGGGCACCTAGGCCCCCTCCCACGCTCATTTTTCTCCATAGTCAACAGATCAAAATTTTGAGATAGCCATTTTGTTCCGCATAGTCAAAAACCATAATAACTATGTCTTTGGGAATGACTTACTCCCCCACAGTCCCTGGGGGAGGGGCTGCAAGTTACAGACTTCGACCAGTGTTTACATATAATAATGGTTATTGGGAAGTGTACAGTCGTTTTCAGGGGATTTTTTTTTGGTTTGGGGGTGGGGTTGAGGAGAGGGGGTTATGTGGGAGGATCTTTCCCTGGAGAAATATGTCATGGGGGAACAGAAATTCAATGAAAAGGGCGCAGGATTTTCTAAAATTACTATAAAAAAAAAACAATGAAAAAATAAACATGGAAAAGCTTTTTCAATTGAAAGCAAGGAGTAGCATTGAAACTTAAAACGAACAGAGATTATTACGCATATGAGGGGTTCTAAAAATACTTTAGCATAAAGAGCGAGGTATTTAGGAGGAGATAAATACCTCACTCTTGATACTATAGTATTTTTAGTAATTTCAACTATTTATTCTACGGTCTTTCTGATTCAGGGGTCATTCTTAAAGAATCGGCACAAAACTTACGATTTAGTATAAAGAGCGAGGTATTAACGAGGGTACAAACCCCCTCATATACAGAATTAAAATTTAAGAATATAAAAGTTTGTTACGTAAATTAATTCTTAAGTTACGTATATTTTTTACTAATAAAAAAAAATCGTTAAAAATTAAAATTTATAGTTGCCTTTTTGTGTGACCGAAAAATTGCATGACAACTAGGCCTCCTTCTCCATTCCTTATTTCTCAAAATCGTCTGATCAGAACTAAGAGAAAGCCATTTAGCCAAAAAAGGAATTAAAATGTAAATTTCGTTTCAATAATTTATGTGTGGAGAGCCAAAATCAAACATGCATTAATTCAAAAACGTTCAGAAATTACATAAGAAAACTAGTTTTTCTAACTGAAAGTAAGGAGCGACATTAAAACTTAAAACGAACAGAAACTACTCCGTATATGAAATGGGTTGTCCCCTCCGCAATCCCTCGCCCTTTACGCTAAAGCTTTTAATTGTTTTAAAAAGTAGAATTGTGGCAAAGAGTCAAACTTTAGCGTAAAGGGCAAGGGATTGCGGAGGGACAGCCCATTTCATACACGGAGTAGTTTCTGTTCGTTTTAAGTTTTAATGTCGCTCCTTACTTTCAGTTAGAAAAACTAGTTTTTTTTATGTAATACATAATAGAACCAGTTTCATTAGGTTCTGTGGTGATCTGTTCTTAGAAAATCTTTTGAAACATAAGTTGTTTTTTCTGACGTGTTTGTCGTTAATGTTATTTTTTAATTTTTGTCTTTAATGTTGTAATGATTAATGTGAAAAGGTTTGTAGGTTCGTAAAGCTTACCGCTTTTGGTATTTATAAATAATTAAAGTATAAACTTGATGTTAAGATTACGTTACTGCAGAACTAACCCCGTATTCAGCACAGTATTTGGCAAATTAATTTCAATAACCATTAAATAGGTATAGACTTTGATCACTACAATGTGACATTGTAATGATTAATGTGACAAGCTATGTAAAGCTTACTGCATTTGGTATTTATAAATAAATAAATTATAAACTTGATGTTAAGATTAAGTTACTGCAGAACTAACCCCGTATTTAGCACAGTATTTGGCAAATTAATTTCAATAACCTATTGAATAGGTATAAGTCTTGTGCACGGTTATTGATTGAAGCAAATTGTTGAACTCATTTTAGAAAGCAAAGTTAATATGAAGAAAGAAGAAAGATTCAAACATCAGAGAATCTTTAAAAATACTACAGAAGATTATTAGCTTATCCTTATTGAAAATTACGCCAAATGTCAATAATTTTAATTCCTTGTTGAACATAAAAAAATAATAATTACACCATAAACTTTAAATAGAGGGTAACTGTCAGCTTTCGTCAAAAAATATTAGTCTTTCTCCGATTTGAGCTTTGCTCTGATTATTTTGGAAACATTTTATACATCTTTTTTTACTCTTTTAATTTCAGCTTGATTTTTTTCAACACTAAAATGGATTACATATGTATAAAATCTCCAAACTCCAGAGGAACAATTGAATTACCATTAGAAGATGACGGTTCCCTCCTCCTAACTACTCTGACAAGTCAGTTTCCAGATGCAACCGGGTTAACTTTTTATTGCGAATCAGCCCAAGCAACAAGAGGGCTGAAGCTAAGTGAAGGGAAATTATGGCCACCAAGAGGAGGATGGTCAAACACCATCTACAGTTGTACCACTAACAAAGGTAGGAACTGCCTCCTGAACTATTGCATAAAGTATACATTCCAGAAGGTTAGAGTTTTGAAAGCATAAACAGAAGTTAATGATTCGGAAGTGGATTATATTGCCTTTATTATCGTTCTAACACTATTTTAAAGAATTTACAGCCAGCCAGAATATTAGAATTAGATGTTTAATATATGAACAAGAGTGGTGAATGGCAATGGTAAATTTGTTTAAAATACAAAGCTCCCAGAGGCAATACAAGATCATGACAAAAAATACCCTTTGAGTTGTTTTGTTCATCCCACGGTCAAATAGAAAGGCTTGATGATTTCTCCCCCCCCCCCCTACATTTGAATTTCTTGCTCTGGGCTTTTATGATCTTGTGGACCCTTAATTATTGGTTTGCAGCACATCAAACCTCTCAGTTAGGGTAGCTTATTGAATTATATTTTTGAAGGCTACTGGACTATAACGCTATTTCAAGAACTCAGCCATACAGTTTGCCACTGTTTTAATTTTTTTTTTATATACATGTTATCGCTAAGAAAATCGTGATCAAGTTTTAGGAGCCATTTTCCAAGACATATAAAGTCAAAAATTTGATACATGTAACCCTTTTTTTATTTTCTTTCCTTTAAATTGCAGTTCTCTAATGAAAAGAATTATTTTCCTTTTAGCAGCTAATTTATCAAACCTTCAGTCAATGTCATTTTGGTCCTGCTAATGCTCTAAATTTTTGATAGTGCAAATTGGCCCTCTCCAATGGTGTTATTTCTTTTTCCTTAGAAGGGAGTATTGATTTCTAAATGCTGTTTGATTTAGCCCTCTTAATAATATACAACCTCTGGTTTGGTATGCTCACGCCTGGTGAAAGTGAATACAACTACTATCATCTTTCTTAATAAAAGCAAAATACTACTACTACTAACGATTTACCGAAGTACCAAGCTGCCTCAAGCCAACACAGGTACGGACGCTCTGCCTCCATCCCCATCTATTCAAAGCCTTCCTCCTTACGTCTTCCTAGGAGGTTCTCATTTTCCTTAAATCTTTCTTTATGACATCCTCCTATCCCAACCGTGGACAACCTGCGTTCTATTTAGCCATAGTCTGTTGGCCAGAAAGGACAAACTTTGGCAATCTTTCCTCTGTCATTTGCATAACTTGCCCTAGCCAACTCAGCCTTTCTCTCATTATTGCCCTAAATAGTGGGAGTGAACCAAAGTTTTTGTACAGCTTACTGTTTAACATATGGTCAGTCAGTCCGGCACCAAAAACAATCCATTGACAATTTCTCTGGAACACATCTAGCAATTCTTCCTCCTTTTCTTTTGAGCGCCCATGGTTCAGAACCCTATTTAACTGCTGTCATCACTGTAGTTTCTAGTATTTCTATTTTTGTTCTTACTTTTATCTTCTCATTTATCCTAACTTTTATCAACTGTGAAAAAACACACTGAGCATTGGTCATTCAATATTAATATTTTCACAGCACCAATAATCTAAACTAATAATGCTTCCAATGTAGTTGAGGCTGTCCTCTTGATCAATCTCCCCCTTACCCAACATCACGTTTTCATCTTAATTTATTCCAAGCCTTCACGGCCCAGTCTTCTTAAGATCCATTTCTGGACTTATTTTTGCAACATGAGCGTGCAAAACCTCTAAAAGATATTCATTTTACTCAGTCTGTAATTTAAATGCTCAAATCAACAGCATAATATAAGTCCATTAAAGTTTTTCTTCCCCGTTTGATCCTTATTCTCCTATTGCATTCCTGTGCCCCTTGAGACCAAGTCTATCAAAATGATCCATATAAGTGAGAATAAAACACAAAACTGCTTAACTCCTGATTTGAAACGAATAGAGGTACTAAATTCATTTCCTACCGTAACTGCATCATAATTATTCTCGTACATTGCACTAACCACTTTAATGTATTTGTTTGGTATCAGTGGCAATGCTATAGCGTTGCCTATAATAAAGGCCATAGACAGGGCCTGATTTAATTCTTTGAAACCCTGACGGCCAAGCGTTTTTGCTGCTCTGTACTCATACCATAGGACGGTGGGTCCATTTTCTTTAAGAAAATTATATTTATGATCACAATCATTATCTTGACACAAAATAACATCGCTTATGATAATGATGTGATTCTCAAATATTTTCAAGATAGGGGTATAAAGGAAATAAAAAAAACGAACAAGGTAATGAAAATAAGTTTAATCAATTGGTGGATAGGAACACGGTACTGCATCTACACATTTGAAATTATTCTGTAATTATGACTACTCATCCTCATAGCCAACTGATAAAGCCTTCCTCCTTGCTTTTTTTCGTGCGAATGTGTCTATGATCTCATCATACGGGATCTCTTGAGTTTGTCTTCCATCAATAGTAGGCCAGAAAAATAATGTCAGTCGGTCAGGGCTGATTGATGATCTTAAGTAGCTCTTCACTCAACGAACGTTGGAGAAGGCTCTTTCTCCTGTTTAGTCTGTGGGAGGCATACAAAAAACTATTCTTAAGGTAATGTCAATGTTTGGAGAGATTTCAGCTGTATCAAAATGAACTTGCTAATGTCAGTTAGTCATGCTTTTTTTTTCTTCACCGGTATTTTGTAGCTAGAATGGTTTCAAATTTAAGTATTCATCTACAATTATAGTCTTAAGATCTTCGGAATAAAAACTCAATAGTTTGCTTGCATAACTCATGATTTTTGACGCTTCCCGTCCTTTAATAACCTTGAAAGATCTAAACCTATTAGGAAGCTGAGTATAATATTTTCCCTTCTTGTGAGTTCAGCATATAATGAATCTAAGATAAAAATGAAAGTTTTTACGCAAAGGTTCATTTAAATGTAACACAACTGCTATATCCCCTATATTTGCCAAAATGTGTAGGTATCTTTCTGTTGCTTCGGAAGCCTGCTGCATAATCCTGCTTACATTTTTCCCTCGCTGCTTTTTCTAGCCCTCCGAAATTTTGTGTCACTTCTTGAAGAAACTCAAAAAGAAAGTTATAATATTTAATAGTGTACCCTTATTGTATGGTTTCATACTATAGTTATATGTTCACCTTGTTAATCTTTTCAAGTAGGGTATCAAATATAATTGCCATTAAAGTAGTCCCAAGTAGTCGAAGAAACTGTTTTTTCAGTGCACTGGCTTCATTTCTGGTTGAGGGTCTCTCTGCATTTCTATTACCAATTTCATTTAAGCTTTCCGAAATGCGTTCTCTATTTTCATTTACAACTTGACAGGCATCATGGCGAGCAGACCGTCTACGTTTTCGATAGACGTCTTGTTAATTGAAACCTGAATGACGTCAGCACTTAGTAATTGTAATGATGTAGCAAATGACGTAAAATAACGTAGGAATTGCAATGCCAATTTTTGTCTTAGAATAATCCGTGTTCGTCTGTGTGTTGAGGTGCTGAATAGTCTGTGTGTTGAGGAACTAAAGAAATGAAAAGCTCCAACATTAATACAAAAAATGAAACAGCCTCTGTACACGATTCTGCTACACAAGGCCCTATTAAATTCAGAGAATTCGTTGAACATAGTATATACTCTGCCGCAGGGCTAACTTCCTTAATACGAGCCTGAACACCGGCATACACGCCAGACATATTCGAAGCGTTGTCGCATGATTGACCTTTTCATTTAGAAACGTCCAAATTAAATTTCTAAAATTGTTCCAGAATTGTATTAATAATTTTTTCAGCTCTATGTCCAACATTTGGTACAAAACAAATAAGCCCTTCAATTGGTAGTCTATTATTTTTCACATAGCCGAGTGAGAAAGTCAGTTGATCCACAAGTGAAATGTCTTTTGTACACCAAATACTATACGAAAGTATTTAGCTTCAGTTACTTCTTTTAAAATTACGTTTTTGTTTTTGTCTCCCATAAGAGTACCAAGTTCTCGATATGCTATTTTTGATAGATATAATTTTGTTCCTGAACTTTTTTCTGAGAATTGTTTTAAATTTTCTGCCATAAAAGGATCGAATTTGGCCAGAAATCATAAGATTCCCAGGAAGTTTCGACTGTCAAGTCTATCTAAATATTCTTGCGTTCCACGTAATGCCGGGCCTTTAATACTTGAATATTTGACTGCTGCAACTATTCTCTCGATTGCCTCCCTTAAATAGTGAACTTCTTGTTCCAGTTCCTCAATTATTTGAACTTCAATATGGTCTTTCACGCGACCTCCTAAGTTTTAATTGTCTTAGGTTACCTTTGTGACTTAAGCAACACCGTATCCGAACTGAAAACAACCTGGGGTTTCACACTCTCTGAATTTGTTTCCTCTCCTGATTGATTTTCATTAAGCCTGTGCTTGATCGCTAGCAACTTCCTTAACAAAAGAAATAGAAGGCAATTTTTACCCGTTGTTTGTATTGTCCTTCACAATTACACATTCAGTAGTGTTTGAAAAAAAAATATTTTAGGAACGTGCTTTATAACTTTTTCATTTCTTTCTTGTGTTTCTTCTTGTTTTATTTTTACTCTGCAAAACTAGGTTTTGGTTTATGAGTTATTTTAGATTCTTATAGCTTAAATGATTCATATAGACTCATTTAGATTAGATGGATTTAGACTTATTTAGATACGGACTACAATTTTAATAGAACAAAGACAGTAATAAAATTAACGCTGTACCATGCGAATGTAATAAGATCAAAGTTATCATGGACGGTTTGTGTACGAGCAAAGCCCTCTGGCAGCAACAGTCGCCAGCACGAGCGAAGCATTTACGGTGATTTTTTATCAGGAGTGTGGGGATGACTGCTGTAAACATTAATATTTGACTCGAACCGTTCTTTGCAGATGTAATTCACCTTTAACACAGAAAGTGAAGTAATTTTTCATAATTTTTGTCAATAAATACCAAAAAATGAAATATAATTGAAATACAAAATTAAAAATACACTTTTCTAGTTTTTGATTTGGAAATCTGTCTAATTTTGTCATGAAGGTTAATTGTCGTGGCAAACTTGTTTGCTATTTACATATAATTATCTAAGAAAAATCTCAAAAATTCTCTAAGAAGGACTATTTTCCTGTGTTTTGAACAAGGTTATATTATTCTCTAAGAAATTATTTTAGAAATTCTCTAGGAAGGAACATTTTCCTATTTTTGAAAAAGTTTATATGATTCTCTGTAAAGAATATCTAAAAATTCTTTAAGAAGGACTATTTTCCTGTGTTTTGAACAAGTTTATATCATTTTGTAGGAAAACATCTCTAAACATTCTCTAAGAAGGACTATTTTCTTATATTTTGAACAAGTTAATGTCATTCTCTACTAAAACATCTCTAAAAATTTACTAAGAAGGACTCTTTTCCTATGTTTTGAACAAGGTTATATCATTCTCTAAGAAGACATCTTTAAAAATTCTCTAAGTAAAACTATTTTCTATGTTTGAAGGAGTTTATACCATTCTCTAGAAAAGATTTAAAATTGTCCAAGAAGGACTATTTTCCTATTTTTTTGAACAAATTAATTTCATTATCTAGGGAAAACTCTAATAATTCTCTAAAAAGGACTGTTTTCATATGTTTTGAACAACTTTACATCATTCTCCAAAAAAATATCTCTAAAGACTATTTAAGAAAAAGTGTTTTCTTCCGTTTTGAACAAGTTTATATAATTTTTTAAGAAAACATTCCTAGAGATTCTTTAAGGAGGAACTATTATCCAATGTTTCGGACAAATTTATATAATCGTTAAAGAAAACATCTCTAAAAATTCTCTAAGAAGGACCATATCCTTATGTTTTGAACAAGATTATATAATTAGCCAAGAAAACATCTTTAAAATTCTCTAAGATTGACTATTTTCCTGTCTTTTGAACCTTTTTATATCATTCTCTAAGAAAAAATCTGTTAACATTCTCTAAGAAGGAACATTTCTTTATGTTTTGATCAAGTTTATATCATTATCTAAAACAACATCTCAATAAATTCTCTAAGAAGAAATAGTTTTCAATGTATTGAACTAGTTTATATTATTTTCTTAGAAAACAGCTCTAGGAATTCTCTAAGAAGGATTATTTTCCTATGTTTTTAACTAGTTTTCTCTAAGATGTTTTCTCTAAGAAAATACGTTTAAAAATTCTCTAAGTAAAACTATTCTCCTGTGTTTTGAACAGGTTTATATCGTTCTTGAGAAAACGTACCTAAAAATTCTGTAAGAGGGACTATTTTCTTACGTTTTGAACAAATTTACATCCCTCTCTAATGAAACATATCCAAAAACTCCTTAAGAAAGACTATTTTGCTATGTTTTGAACAAGTTCGTATCACTCTCTAAGAAAATATCTTCAGAAATTCTTTAAAGAGGAACTATTTTACAATGTTTCGAACAAGTTTATATCATTTCCTAAGAAAATAATGTCAAAACATTCTCTAAGATGGACTATTTTCCTGTGTTTTGAACTAGTTTGTTTCATACTCTTAAAATATCTTCTAAAAATTTTCTAAGAAGGACTGACTATATGACTGTGTTTTGAATAACTTTTTATCATTCTCTAAGAAAACAGCACTAATGTCTCTGTAAGAAGGACTATTTTCCTATTTTTTGAACAAGTTAATGTCATTCTCTTGGAAAAACTCTAATAATTCTCTGAAAAGGACTAATTTTACATGTTTTGAACACCCTTACATCATTCTCTAAGAAAATATCTCTAAAGATTCTTTAAGAAAAAGTATCTTCCTCCGTTTAGAAAAGTTTATATAACTAAAAAAAAAAAACATTTCTAGAGATTCTTAAGGGAGGAACTATAATCCAATGTTTTGAACAAGTTTATATCATCGTTTAAGAAAACATCTAAGAATTCTCTAAGAAGGACCATATTCCTATGTTTTGAACAAGATTATTTAGTTCTCCAAGCAAACATCTTCAAAATTCTCTAAGATGGACTATTTTCCTGTCTTTTGAACCTTGTTATATCATGCTCTAAGAAAACATCTGTTAACATTCTCTAAGAAGGAACATTTTCCAATGTTTTGATCAAGTTTATATCATTCTCTAAAACAATATCTGTATAAATTCTCTAAGAAGAACTAGTTTTCAATGTATTGAACAAGTTCTAGCTTTAGGAATTCTCTAAGAAGGATTATTTTCCTATGTTTTTAACTAGTTTATATTCTCTAAGAAAATATCTTAAAAAATTCTCTAAGTAGAACTATTTTCGTATGTTTTGAACAAGTTTATATCGTTCTTGAGAAAATGTACCTAAACATTCTGTAAGAGGGACTATTTTCTTACGTTTTGAACAAATTTACATCACTCTGTAATGAAACATCTCTAAAAATTCTTTAAGGAGGTCTATTTTGCTATGTTTTGAACAAGTTCGTATCATTCTCTAAGAAAATATTTTCAGAAATTCTTTAAAGAGGAACTATTTTACAATGTTTCGAACAAGTTTATATCATTTCCTAAGAAAATATTCTCAAAAAATTCTCTAAGATGGAGTATTTTCCTGTGTTTTGAACTAGTTTGTTTCATACTCTGAAAAAAATCTTCTAAACATTTTCTAAGAAGGACTGACTATATGACTGTGTTTTGAACAACTTTTTATAATTTTCTTAGAAAACAGCTTAAAGTCTTTCTAAGAAGGACTATTTTCCTATTTTTGAAGAAGTTAATGTCATTCTCTTGGAAAAAGTCTAATAATTCTCTAAAAAGGACTATTTTCACATGTTTTGTACAACTTTACATCATTCTCTGAGAAAACATCTCTAAAGATTCTTTAAGAAGAAGTATTTTCCGTTTTGAACAAGTTTATATAATTAAAAAATATTTCTGGAAATTCTTTAAGGAGGAACTATTATCCAATGTTTTGAACATGTTTGTATCATCGTTTAAGAAAACATCTCTAAGAATTCTCTAAGAAGGACCATTTTTCTATGTTTTGAACAAGATTATATAGTTCTCAAAGAAAACATGTTAAAAATTCTATAAGATGGACTATTTTCCTGTCTTTTGACAACTATTTATCATTCTCTAAGAAAATAGCTATAAATTCTCTCTAAGAAGGACTATTTTCATATATTTTGAACGAGTTTATATCATTCTCTAAGAAAACTTCTCTAAAACCTCTAAGAATGTTTTTTCCTATGTTTTGTATGAATTTTTTCTTATGAATGTATTTTCCTATGTTTTGAACAAGTTTATATCTTTCTCTAAGAAAACATCTCTAAAAATTCTGTAAGAAAGACAATTTTCATAAGTTTTGAACAAATGTTTCACATTCTCCAAGAAATGCGCTCTAAAAATTCTCTAAGAAGGATTATTTTCCTATATTTGGAACAAGTTTATATCATTCTCTAATAAAACATCTAAAATTTTTCTAAATAGACTATTTATCTGTGTTTTACACAAGTTTTTATCGTTCTCTAAGAAAACGTCTATTAAATATATCCCTAAATCCAAGTCATCTCTCTCTGACTTATGAAAAAAAACGCTAACCCATCTCAGACTCTAGTAGATCCCCCTATGAGACCGGTAGTAGGACCTATATCTTTGAAATTTCCTTTTCTTGTTTTCTGACTTTTGAATAAACATTCTAAACGTTGGAGAGTTAGCGGACCCTATATATAATGGAAATATAACGGAGTAATGCAATAAAATATTTTAGTGAAATAATGGCATGTGGAACAACATCATAATATGAGTGCTTTGAATCCATCCCATAAAATGCTTCATTATATTTTCTCTTTTGATGTCACATATTTTTTGGGGGCCATACACAACTTTTAACTACCTCGCCATACATTTCATCATTAATATTATTGGATTCATGGACTGTGTCGGCTGGTAAATTCACGATGGTACTAGTAAGGTTTGCTGGTGCTTTTTTTCATCTGTTTATCTTTATATTCCTTGGTGATATTGTATGTCAGTTCCCTTTTTATTTTACTTGCTGTTTAATTTTCTATTCCGACATTATTATTATATAGGCTCCAGTTTCGGCACCTGGATAAGATCTGCACTATAGAGTTGGTGCTGTAATAGGCTTGTCTTCTTTTGAATGCTGATGCCAGATAGATGGTGAGTGGATCTATCAACGGGTAACTTGTTACAAACAGCAGTATCAAAAAGTTGGCCTTTGTCGTCCAATAAAAGCTTTAGGGTTGCATTCTCTTTGAGCACTATTATCTCTTGTAATTTTACTTTCGCATATCCACAACCACCAGTAATGTTAAATTTTACCGGTATTCCAAAGGGATTTGACACCTGACTGTCATGACATCGCACGCTTACATTTACAATAAGATCCCCATTAATGCTTGTTTAATTGCTTAAATATTTTAGTTTATCAACATTCAGTGCTACGATAACTTTATCATGAACACACTTTCTTGAAATATTTCATCTTCAGTTTTAAAGTAAGATGCAAGTGCTTATCTTTCCAATTCCCAAGTGATAATGCACGAAAACATACAATAAACGAGCTAATGTCGATGAACAGCCATAGAGTATCACGGGGCAGCCGCATAAATAATCTTAAAATTGGCAGAACTCGGAGGGGAATTAGTGGAAACTGAACCGTAAAATCGGGAGACCGAAGTGGCGTAAGCGGAACTGACGGAACCAGAATCGCTGGTTCTGAGACTGGGACTGAAACCGGGGTCGGAGCCAGCAGAATCGGCAGTGGAATTGGTGTAACTTGGTTCTAGGAGTGAGTTGGAACTGGAATTGCTCTAATCGGGGCCAGAAGGGAGAGAAGCAGAATTGTAACTGGAATTGCTGTAATTGGGGGGGGGGGGGGGGCAAAAACGGAGAAAGTTGAATTGGATATAGTTCTATTTAAAAAATATCTTAATTCCTACGGGGGCATTGAGATTGGCTTGTAAAAACACAAAGAAATAGATTTAAGCATAATCTTCTTCAAAAAAATATTGGAGAATGTCTGAGGAATGATATGTATCAAAGGGATGTCACAGGCCAGACATGTTTTGCCATGGTGGCGAGAATTAACACGATCTATTACGAGATGATGGCTCGTGAAAACCCGAACCAATGAATTTAAAACATAATTTTTATCAAGAAAATGTCTGAGAATATCGTAGGAATGATGATATGTATCATAGGGATGTCAGTGGCCAGCCACAGATTACCACGGTGGTGTAGACTGTCAAAGGAGGACATCGCGCTGGGGAAGGCTTGCATGAACACGAACCGATGAATTTAAAGCATGATTTTTATCATGAAAGTATCTTAAAAATGTCATATGAATTGTCAGTAATGTCAAATGTCAGTAAGTAAAATGGGGTTTTCACGGAGCAGCCACGTAATGTCACGTTGGCGTGAATTGACATGGTGTATCACGAGGGACTTGTTTGCAAAAACATGAATCAAAGAATTTAAAGCATAATCCATATCAAGAAAATGTGTGAGAACATCTTAGGAATGATAATATGAATCACAGGGATGTAAGGGGCCAGCCACATATTGCCGTGGTAGCGTGACTTGATAGGATATAAGGAGAAGAGGGAGGCTTGAGAAAACACAAATCAATGGATGTAAAGCTTAGTTTCCGTCATGAAAATATCTGAAAAATGTCTTAGGAATGATAATATGTATCACAGGGATGTCACGGACCAGCCGCATTTTGTTACTGTGGCCTGAATATGTATAGTCTTGGCTCAAACAAAGTTTGCATTTTCATTAAAACCTGTTAGGAATAAGCGAATGCAAAAGAGTCTTTTTTCTCTTCGTTTTCGTTTTTCATCTACTAGTAAGAAAACGTATTGTGAAGTTGACTTTTTTCTTATTGTTCCTATTGTAAGTAATGAAGCTTCTGCTGCACAAAGAGTAATACTAAAAGCTAGTTCAAAATGCGATTTTGCTAATACCACTATTTAAAATAATACGAAGCAGCATAAAGGTGTGTCTAATAGAGCAACAGAAACGAGGCATTTCTATTTAAAACCTTTCAGAAAATCTCTCAATATGAATTGAATTTAACTCTAATAACAATCCTTCCCCTCTTTGAATAAAGTGCTAGGGTGGGCCAGCCACAAATTACTATGCATGGGTGAATTGACTTGGTATATTACGAGGGGATGACTTGTAAAACACGAACCAATTGATTTAAAGCATAACTTTTAACAATAAGATATCTGAGAATGTCATGGAAATGAAAACATATGTCAAAGGGATATCACAGCTTAGCCACATATTACTATGGTGGCGTGAATTGACAAGGTGTATCCAGAGGGTATGGCTTGACAAAACACGAACCAGTGAATTTAAAGCATGATTTTTATTATGAAAATATGTGAAAAATACCTTAGGAATTATAATATGTATCATGTGGATGTCATGGACTGGCCATATATTGTCATAGAGGCGTGAATATGCATAATATTGACTGAAAGAAACATGGTATTTCCATTAAAACCTCTCAGAAATAACCGAATGCTAAAAAGTGTCCCTTTTCTTCGTTTGCGTGTTTCATTTACTAGCGATAAAATGAATTGTAAAGTTGACAAAATAAAGTTGAAAATATCTGAAAAATTCCATAGGTATGATAATATGTATCATGTGGATGTCATGGACTGGCCATGTTTTTTCATAGAGGCGTGAATATGCATAATCTTGGCTGAAAGAAACATGGCATTTCCATTAAAACCTCTCAGAAATAAAAGAATGCAAAAAAGTGTCTTTTCTTCGTTTGTGTGTTTCATTTATTAGCGACAAAATGTATTGTAAAAGTGACATTTTTTTTATTATTGATAAAGTAAGTAATGAGACTTCTGCTGCATAAAGCGTAATACTTAAGGCAAATTCAAAATGTGATTTTGCTCCTTTTTTTCTTCTTCTGTGTGTTTCATTTGCAAGAAAGAAAACGTTCATTGTTCCTGGTTGCCCACCTTATATTAGAAATCTAAAAATGTGTAACCCATCTTGAACTGAATGCGAAAAAGTGTTTTTTTTTTTCATTTGAGTGCTTCATTTACTACCGAGAAAACGTTCTTTGTTCCTGGTTACTCTCGTTATAGTAGTAAATTTATGTTAATGAGCAAAATTGAAACAAAAGCAAAGAATAGCCTCTTTTTTCTTCGTTTGCATGTTTCATTTACTAGCGAGAAAACATTCTTTGTTTCTGGTTAACCTCCTTGCAGTAAGAATTTGAAATTTATGGCCCTTCCTGAACCGAATCCAAAAATTCTTCGTTCCGTTTTCATTTACTAGCGAAAAATTGTACTGTGGGGTCGACATTTTTCTCTTATTGTTACTGTTGTAAGTAGTGAAACTGCTGCAGAAAGCATAATACCTAGGGCCCATTCAAGATGTAATTTTGCTAATAACGAAAATAAATTAACGGGATTTGGCACGCAGGTGCACGTTAAATGTTACCAATTTCAAGTAATCAATTTTCTCCCTTTTTGTCAATTATTCAAGATTTTAGGAGCATACAATCAATTGCTTACGGAGAACGGTAATAGGGAATCAGATTGATTCAAGCAAAAATCATCAGGCTATGCGCATAGTCGGGATGGCGCTAAAAAACTCTTGAAAACAGCTTGTCTCGTAGAAAATGAATCACGAAGAAAATGCAACCTCGAAGAAAAAAACCACCTGGAAGGTAGAAAAACGCCTTGAAAAAAAAATCAAATCTTGAAGAGAAAATCTTTTAAAGGATTACATAACATTCTACGTGTGCATCGTCATTACATAACATCCCACGTTTGTACTGTTATTGCGTAACATCCCACGTCGTCTTTGCATAACATCTACATGTGTGTTGTGCTCAGTTACAAGCGGGGATTCCCCAATGGGTCCTCAAGAAACATGTTATGCAAGATTGTGTTATTCACAATAAATCTACTAAGTCACGCAAGATTACCTCATTCTCAACATAAGTTCACAACTTCTATTACGTAACAACCAAAAAAAACATTTCTACAATTAAACAGTCTCATATTATATAACATATAGGTGTATAATACCAGTATACACCTAGATAGAGATATACTCTATCTATCTCATCTCATTATATCTATCTCATCTCATTATATCTGTCTCATCTCATTCTACTTTTTGATTATCTTATATCTATCTCATTATCGACCTAGATAGAGGTGTACTCTAGGATTGCATAAGGCCTATGTGTGCGTAAAAGCGTCTTGAGGGTGTAGTAGCTCCAATAGTACACCCCATATAATAATAATAATAATATTTATTTGTAACCCACTTTCATCAAAAAGATAATAGTGGAGTAAAGACTTGAAGAAAAACGGAAAACAAATAAAAACAAAACAAAAATGTGATACAAAAAAACGAGAGTCAGCAAAAGACATTAATCATACAAACGGATCAGACCGTGGTGAGGCGACAAATGCCGATACGCCGTTTCTGAGAGCTCTTTGTGTAGATCAGTCAGCTTCTCAGTAATATTCGGAAGATGGAACTTTTGATTATCTTTCGATTCCTATACCACAGAGGAAGATAGAGAAGAAATTTACAGAACGGAAATAAGAGGATCGAATATCGCTAATGTCTTTTTTCTTAAATATAGGGTAAAGCCCAGAAAGGTAAAGAACAGAATGATCGGAAAAAGTGGAATAAAGCTTACCAAGGGCAATACGATTGTATTCCCTCGATTAGCTACTATTTTAGAGTAACCAATCTGGATTTTCACTCTAGCATCCCAGACAGCACGCTCCCGAAGAGTTTTAAGATTTTTTGTAAGTGTAATACCCAACCACCGGATCGAATCTACATGAGGGATAGAAAATTTTGAAAAATTAGAGGCCTAGGAGAAGAGGGAACATTGAAAGAAAGATACTCACATTTATCAACATTAAGCGAAAGACCGATTTTAGTAAAAGAAGAAGAAACTCTACGGCTAATTAGAAGAATGTCATCAGCATAAGCAGGGTAAGAAATATCACTCAAACCAACAAAACACATAGAAGAAATATTCTCAAGAATACCAGAGATACAAAATTTGAAAATACTAGGAGATAACACTCCACCCTGCCGTACGCCCCGACGAACAAGAACATTAGAAAATGAATGGGCACCATTAGTTTTAATTCGGAGATAAGAATTACTATACCAAAACTTTAGAAGAAAAATAACTGAAAAGTTAATACCGTGACTATAAAGAGAGTAAAGAGCCTGACTATGTACAACACTATCGAAAGCCTTAGAAAGATCAAGAGCACAAATATGAAGACCATACCCTTTAGCCGAAGCATCTTTAAGAAGGAAAGCAAGAGCACGGTGAGCGTGCTGGCATCCGATGCCAGACCGAAAACCAAACTGATTCTCCCCGAAATTAGCATTCATACTTACGAAAGGAAGTAGGATATATCCAAGGATTTTACTAAAATTACAAGCAACCGTGATAGGCCTGTAAGAAGAACAATCCAAATGAGTCTTACCTCGTTTAAGTACAGAAGTGACAGTTCCAGACAAAAAGCTATCAGGAACAAGGGAACAACAAAGGCACATTTGGAAAAACAACTTTAAATGGAAAAACAAAGACGGGCAATTTATTTTTAGATGACAAGCACTGATACCGTCAATATCAAGAGAACTTGATTTCAATTTCATAACAGATGCAATTACAGTGTCAACTGAAACGGGAATAACTTGTGCCTGAGTCAGGGAAGGCGGGAGAACCGAATCAAGCAATTTCGAATAAAGCGCGTGCACTGCATAATTCACTTTGGAAAATATAACTGAATAATGGTCAGACCATGGGGAAGGCGTAATGGGGCAATTAGGATTTGCCGAGTTATTTAATTTAGCTGAATTAATCACTTTGTCCCAATCTTTCTTATTGGTAGGACAGTCTAACCCTTTGTAACGGCTCGATCGCAGACATTTCTTAAACTCACGCTTAGTTTTTTGTTTTATTTCAAACACATTCCCAACTAATGGTCGACCGTTAGCAACCCATATACGCAGCAACAATTTGGCTTCATTTTTCACACTTTTCAGCTCAGGGTCACCCGACTAGATTGGTTTCCTTGTACTTTTCCTCACTCGCTCCTGAGGGACAGCAACCTCCTCAGCGCGTTTTAAACACCACACGATTTGGTTTTAATAATGATTCAGATCGTAATTACTTTTAGTAGGACTAACACTCAGCTGGAGTAGATGAAAAGGTACACGTAAAGAACCAAGGAGAATGGCCAGGGTTGAAATATATAATGGCATATTAACATTTTTCCAATTACTCCGCACAAACCATTTAGAGGCAGGAGCACAAGCCTGGTCAGTACTATCTTTTCTAATCAAAAAGCATAGCGATAAAGGAAGGTGATCAATATCTTGCTCATCTTCGTGGACATGCACTGTTGAAGATGTAATGAACGGGGAACAAATCACGTGATCAATATCCGATAAGCTGCCGGAATTATGCACATACGAGAAAGGTAGATTCTTCGCAATTATTTTGTAACCAGGGAGACAATCAAGTAGGTTCACAGTACGAGCAGAATCACGTTTTACATCAGTGTTCATATATCCAATAATAATAAATTCGTACCCATTTTTGCTTATACTTTGAAGGAGAGTTTTCAAACTAGAGCATGCTTTGGAGAATTTATCAAGCGATGTCATATTCTTCCCATCATGAGGCAGGTAAGTGTTTATCAATACGGTTTTACCAAGTTCTATAGCCAATAAATGTTCATCAGAGAAATAGCATGACGGAGACAGAAAGCTGAGCTTTTGTTTTATAATACATGCTAAACCCCCTGAAGGCCTTCCAAAAGTAGATTTAGCATTTGTTGTGAAAACAAAGTGGGCGGAACTGCGGCGCAGGAAATTAACAGTCGTTGCGGTCAAAAGATGTTCCTGGAAGCATACAATGTCAAATTTACTGTACAGTTCATCAATGGTCAGGTCCTTGTTTTTCGTCCCATTAATATTGAAGGACACGAGTGATACTGATTCAGACATTAGTTTGTTTTCGGTAACTTGCGACTGACAATTGCTTTCAATTTAGGGCAAGTGAGGCTAAACGAAACATGATCACCTCCACAGTTTGCGCACTTAGGTGACAAATTGCAAGGCGAGTCTCTATCTGAAACATGAGGACCGGCACATCGCGCACATTTTGGTGTAACACTGGGACAAGACGACTGGAGATGGTCAGGGGATTGGCAATTGTTACAGCACCGGGGAATCGCTTTGAACTCATAAACACTTAGGATTTCGTATCCTACTTTGAGACCATATCTAAATGCTTCGACTCTTGATGTTGCATCGGAGAATTCAAGTTTTACTGCAAGCGATTTCCCTAGCCTAGAGGCAACAGAAACACCAGGGCACGATATCAGGTGGGACAGTTCAAAATCAGGCGGGATTCTCTTCAGGAGTCCGTAAAACTTCTTGGTTAGAACTTTCGCAGAAGAGTCAGTAAACGCACCAGTCACCGATAAGCGGAAATCTTCAGCAACTGACTTATCTATATTGATAAACAGTTTGTCACGAACGGGACGAATGTTAGTGATTGATTCGTGTCCATCAATCTGATCTATCAGATCTTTTCGTTTTATTGGGTCCGAAAGGGTAGATGGAAGGTTCGATACAACAATAGTAGCATGCGAGTCGGGAATTGCAGGTTTCGGCAATTGGGGGTAATTCAGTTCATAAGCATCCAGCTTGGTGGCAACAACCTTGAGTAGTTGTTCCACACGATTCACCTTTGTTGACAGCCTAGAATACGCGACTGCGGGCAAAACCGGGACCTTGGTTGGAGACTTGATCACATAAATCGGATAAGCTTAATTTATTCCTATTTCGTACTTTTTGATTGCTAATTATGTTTGTTTGCCTTTGATATCCAAAAGCATTCATGTATTCTTTAAGACGGTGCTCTTATGCAAATACCAATGCAGTTGCAGTATTAATGCAGTAAAAATTACTTGATAGGATAGTAAATGCAAAGCAGCGGGACTTAGTAATTTTTAGTGTGCAGTGAGTGAAACTATTAGTAAGCAAAGTTAGTAAGCAAAGATAGTAAGCAAGGATAGTATGCAAAGAAGAAAGAATTTTTGTAAACCCAGTAATCAGTTGTGTGCAGTGAATGAAAATGTGGATCCATTTTAGAGCCTGGGTAGATTTTTTCAGTTTCCTAGCTCTACATCCTCCCCCCTTGCTTTGGTACAGTTACTTTTGTAGATAGAAGTGCCTAATTTGACTTTGTAAAAAAAAATTCTTCAGGTTTGGATTAAATTTCTGCCTATTAGACTTAAGGCTATGGCAATCAAGCAGTTCGTGGTTACGAACTGTAGTGAGGAGCGAGCCGGCTCAAGAGTTACGGAAACTTTAAAAAATCGAATTTTGCTACCAATACATACATCAAATAAATCACATTTTGACGCTGATTTTAAATATATAAGTTTCATCAAATTTAGTCTTACTCATCAAAAGTTACGAGCATGAGAAAATTTTCCATTATATTCGAGAAAAGGGAGAAACTCCCCCTAAAAGTCATAGAATCTTAATGAACATCACACCTTCCGATTCAGCGTATCAGAGAACCATGTTGTAGAAGTTTAAAGCTCCTATCTGCAAAAATATGATTTTTTTTTGTCAGGATTTGCTTTCCCCTCCTCAATGCCCTGCTCTTTGCGCTAAAGTTTAACTCTTTCTCATATCTCTTCTTTTAAAAGAATAAAACACTTTAGGGTAAAGAGCGGGGCTTTGGGGAAGGGGAAAACGCCTTCCATATACCGAATAATTTCTGTTTGTCTTAAGTTTTAATGTCGCTCCTTACTTTCAGTTAAAAACGCCTTTTTTATCTAATTGACCCCCAAGATCCAAGCTGAATCCTAAAATAATGTTGTTTTTTTTTGCTAATTTTTTCCTAAGGCTAAAACCTTAGGAAAGAAATTGAAATTAATTACAATTTAACTCGAATTTTTCTTACGTATCAATGTTTTTATAATTTAGAATGAAATTTATAAAAAAAGATACATAGCGAGAGAAAAAAGCGTGTCTTCAAAATAGTGATCAAGAGTACTTTTAAAGTCACAAATGTTTTTAATCTACAAGAATAATTTGTTTATTTGCTCTATAATGAATAATATTTTTTTACTTGTGCAAAGAACAATAATCAACGCTCTAAAGAATTAAAATCGTTTTTCTTGTGATGCAAATATTGCTGTAATCTTTAGAACGTTCGATTTGTGGCAGTTTCACTCTTATTCCTTGTAATTTTTATTCGGTTTATTTTGTTTGAAACGAAATTACGTTTACGGGCTCTTCCTAATCTGTTTTAAATATATTTTTTCGCTCACGTAAGGAACGTGTACAATAAGAAAAAAATTTACTGTTTGTACTCTGACATTTTGCTTCTGCTAGATTTTTTTTTATTATGGAGCATGATTCCATATATAAGGGCAGAGTGGACGTAAGAGGACGAAGCACTGAAGTAAAATAACTTGTATTTATCTTTTGTGTCTCATCTTTGGCTAAAATTTTTTATTCCATTAGAATTTAAACTTTGTTAGTATGTATTTAAGCAAATTGGGCTTTCAAAAGCACTAAAAAAATGTATATAGGTTGTATTGATTCGTATTTACTGTATTATGTATTATATACTTATATATTATATATTTATTATTATTTTTTTAAACAAGGGTACTTCGTATTGATGGAGTTGTCGTAAAAACTGCAAAAAGGGCTCATTCGATTGGAAATTGAAAGGGGTAGTGCCCTTTTTAATAGTCGAGAGCGATTTCCCGAAACACATTCAATCACCATTTTTAGATAGCAGTTTTGTTGAACATGTTGAAAGATACGGAAATTACGTCATCCAGGATAATAAACCTTACTTAGCCCATAAGGCTAGGGTAGTAAGTTGTGCCCTGGGGAAATTAAGGTATACATATATATATATATATATATATATATATATATATATATATATAATATATATATATATATATATATATATATATATATATATATATATATATATATATATATACATATATATATATATATATATATATATATATATATATATATATATATATATATATATATATATATATATATATATATATATATATATATATATATATATATATATATATATATATATATATATATATAAATAACTAAAAACGAACAGAAATTACAATACATAGCAGAGTCAAACTCAGCGCGAGTTTGACTCAGTCTTCCTCCTATTCCTTCTTAAGACAAAAAAAAAAACAATTTGCACTTTACTGAAAACAAAATACCCTTTTCACCATTCTTACTTTCATTAGCGAAAAATTTTCAAAACTTTAAGAATGAAATGTCAATTCAAAATTTAACGACGGTTAATTTTGTGTTTGTTTTTTCAGTAAAGCGCAAATTGTGTTCCGGTCTTGAGAAGGCATATGAGTTATCAACCCTATTCATGTTAATTTTTGCTCTTGTCGAGTTTGACTTCGCTATTTATTGTAATTTCTGTTAATTTTAAGTTTTATGTATTCATTGATAGTGATTTGTGGTAGTTTTATGCTTGGAGGATTATTTGACTTTATTTTTGCTCATTCTTGGCTTAATGAAGCTCTTTACTTTTCTTTAAAAAACCTGTAGTATGGAAAAAATTCTTTAAACTGATTAAGAAAAAGGAACATATCTGATTTTCAAGACATCTGATTTGTTTTCCTATTCATGTCAATTAAACCGATATTTTTTTTTTCCAATACATGGCAGTTACCGATGATATTTTCCTATTCTTCGCAATTAAACCGATGATTTTTCTTATTGATGGCCATTAAACTGATGTCATTTTTCCTATTCATGGTAATCAAACTATGTTCTTTTCCTATTCATGGTAATTAAACCGATGTTTTTTTCTATTAATGGCAATTACACCGATGTTTTTATCCTATTCATGTTAATTCAAACGATGCTGTTTTTCCTATTAATAGCAATTAAACCGATGTTTTTATTCATGGCAATTAATCCGATGTCTTTTCTTTTGGATGGCAATCAAACTGATGCTTTTTTTTACTATTAATGACAATTAAACCGATGTTTTTCCTATTAATTGCACGTCCACTGATGGTTTTTTCTATTAATGACATTTATACCTATGTTTTTCAATTCATGGAAATTAAACCCATGTCTTTTTTTTCTATTCATGGCAATTAAACCGATGTTTTTCTATTAATGGCACTTAAATCGATGTTTTTCCCTATTAATGGTAATTTAACCAATGTTTGTTTTTTCTATTATTGGCAATTACACTGATTTTTTTCCCTAGTAATGGTAATTATTGCGATGTTTTCTCTCACCTCTCACTGCAATTATTCCTATTCGTGGCAATTAAGCAATTAAGCTTCCTATTCATGGCAATTAAGCTGATGTTTTTTTCGATTCATGGCAACTAAACCGGTGTTCTTTCCTATTAATGGTACTCACACCGCTGTTTTTTCCTATTAATGGTAATTAAATCGATGTTTTATTCCTATTAATGGCAGTTCCACCAGTTCGTTTTTTATTCGTGGTAATTAAACTTATTTTCCCCCCTTTTCATGGAGATGCAACTGATGTTTTTTCTTATTCATGGCAATTAAACCGATGTTTTTTTCTATTCATAGTAATTAAACCGATGTTTTTTTCCTATTCATGGAAATTAAACCGATGTTTTGTTCCTATTAATGTCTATTTCACCAACGTTTTCCCCTATTAATGGCAATTAAACTGATGTTTTTCCTATTCATGGCAATTAAAGTGATGGTTTTTCCTATTTATGGCAATTACACCAAATTACACTGATCACCGATGTGGTATTATATAGTTTGGATTTTCAAGGATTGTTTACAAGACTAAATCATCCAAAAAGTGGGTGTAAGTAGAGTTAAACGCGGGCAAACCACAAGGCGACTAAGTGAATCTTACAAGGTATTGAAGCTCTTCAGTATAAGCATCTGTAGATAGTTCAAATTTATAAGGGAGGAGCAATTATCAGAGGCAAAAACTGATAAAAGAATAACCATTTAATTTTTTTTTTTGATTTTTCAACAGTTTTCGTTGGAAAACTATATACAGTAATATCAAAATATGTATATAAAGTAAATTCATGTATATAAAGTAAATTCAAGAGAGGGTAAGGGAGTTTCATTACGGTAAAGTGTGTCCCGACAATCAAAGTTTTCTCAGTTAATTTGGATTTGCTATAAAAAAAAAACAAAAAAAAATGCACGGTATTAAATCTTTGTCTGTTAAGCTCTTGGGAAAATATTCATGTGTTCAGACAGCCCTGGAAACTATGATGGATTAATGCTTTAAACAATTAAAGGAATTTTTCACCATGAACACTTGCAGTTGTATAACCAAAATATCTGGAAGGAAAAAGCACCCTTCTATCATGTTATATATTAACATTTAATATTTATTTCAGTGTTAATCTTTTTCTAAATATTTAGGTGCCACAAATGAATTTGTTTCACTAAAAATACTTGTACTCTGTGATAAGATAAATTTTGGGAGGATCAAGCACAGTTTTAAGCCATTTTATACAATGGATACTCGATAATATTGGGAATTGTTCTTTTTATCTTGGAAACAATACAAATTTTAATGCCATCTGCCTTTTTCTGGTCTCTTAGGCTAGGAAAATGTATTCACAATGCATTCAGATTTTTTTTTTTTGATTTCCCAAGACCACAAGAGGCGATAATAAAGCCCCCACTCCCCCTCCCTTGAGAAAATAAATCATTTTTAATTATAACTGAAGAATATTTCAGTAAAGACTTAGTGCAGGTTTATAAGATGTTCTTTTATAGGCATGTTCATCCGGGTTTCCGAGCGAATTCTGTTCAATGATGGATATAACTTAGGATGCATCTTAGATGGATTAACTGATGATCAGATGTACCGTCTGTGTGGAATTTTGAATCGCAAGTTTTCGGGAAACAATATTACCCAACATAATATTTTGGACAGCGTGTCTTTTGGACAGCATATGGTTTTGAATATAAGGGCCATGGAATTGATGTCATTTCTGAAAAAAGAGTATAAAGCCAAAATCATTAACTTTGACAATTTATATGGAACTATACATCTTCCTCCCGAGGTTCGAGGCGGGTCACCAATTGGAACAGTAATATGGACCTTAGAGCTCGACGAAATATAAGATCACCTTCCACTTTAGTGACTATTTGCCATTTAAAACTTGTACTCTCATTTGAAACATTAATATGGACCTTGGTGCTCAACGAAATATAAAACCAATTGCCACTTTAGCGATAATCTGCCATTTCAAACTTGTATTCTCGTTTGGAGCTCGACAAAATATAAAATCACCTGTCACTTTAGTGATAATTTCCCAATTAAAACTTGGATTTTCATTTGTTTATTTGATATGTAATAAATTATATTATTTGAAGAAACTAATTTGTAACTAACTAGGTCAAATCAGTCAGGCTAGAAATCTTTGACTTCTCAACTAGCTGAGGGATAGTAAAACTAAATCAAATTCAGCAATGAATCTATTCGGATGCTGTTTTCCACTCTTCCCTTGGGAGGTTTTGTTAAGGTTTTTTTTCCCAAGCAGCTCATTTTCGCTGCAATCTATCTTGCTCTGTCTTGCTAAGACAAACTTGCTCTATACCATGATAACGAAGCAAACAAAAAGAAAAACAGATAGCCATTGATTTTCCTAATGAACAAGATGTACTTGTATGGCTTTGATATTTAAATATATAGATGAGAAGATTCTTTAATCCAACTAAAAGAAACATACAATAGATATAAGTGTGATATTAATAATCAGCAAAAACAATCCAAATAAAATACTGGCTTTATGCCTTGAAGTGTTGAGAGAAAGAAAAGAAAAACACAAATCAAAAGCAAAAAATAAGCACCATAAAAATCATACTCACACTCTAAGAAAGAAAATAACAATCAACCACCCACAAGCGATTACTTGTGGAGAACTCGAGCGGAGCAAATTTTATGTGACACTGATAGTCAGTGAGAACTTAACATTCTACACCAAATAACTCCCTATAGGGCTCTATGGCCGGGATTGTAGGGAAAAAGAAAGGAAAACCAAAAGGTTAAGATAAAAGAATAAGCAAAAAAGAACAAACAGAATAATAAGAGATTATTCCTAAATCTTATTTTTCATAATTAACTTTTATACAACATTTGATAACTCAGCCGATGGGCCAATGATTTGAAATTAAGAATATTGAGGCTTGTGTTTGTAAAAACATGCCGCTTTGTATTGTTTCAGTTATAGGCATTTTTATTAACCTTACTGAGAATGAATTTAGTGGTAATGAATGCTACCTGAATACAATAAATGAAAAACAGTCCAACCATTTACAAGTTATGCCTTCGAAACTCAAGCCAAGTCAGATTGAAGTCATGGAAGCTCATGATCCTTGCGCCTTGCATATTAAAAGTATGACAGGCTTACAATAGATTTCCTTTTTCATGAGCACTGCGGAACAATAGTTTTTGCTCATAATTTTTTATCCACATAAAAGTTTTCTTGAACAAGTTAGCCAGGTGGGTTGAGAAAAAAGAAAATGTGTTACTTTGACCATGATTGAATAATTAATGACTGTAGTATTTGAGAATTAAAATATAAAATAAACGATGGTAAATTGGAACGTAATTAGCACGATGAAAGGAAAACATCATTCCCTTTTCTAATATTTAATAAATTTTAATTGGGCTAACACAGAACTATTGTGCTAAAGCTATAGTTTCTACGATACGAGCTGGTAACTACAGGGGTAAAAATGGATATAGTTATTATACCACTACCAAGGTTTCGTGCGGATATTCCTTTTTTTTTATAACCGAATATCGTTAGGCCATAGAACCATGTGATAAGGAGAGTAAAAATGCGGTTACTTAGGGGTAAGGGTTAATATTTACCAAACATTGTAAATGTAGTTGTCACGTCTCCAGCTATAAGATGACATATTAATTACAAAATAAAATACAATCACAAGCCCTGAATGGATGAAGTCAAATTTTTGAATCAAGAATTAAAACATGGCAAATAACAAATCGTAAAAAAAAAACAACTATAAAACTGTCGAAAATTTCAAAACAAAAAAAAATATCTGAATTTTAAATCATTCCTTAGTTAATAATTAAACTGGAAAATGTAAGTTAAAGTGATAAAACTGCTAAAACTCAATTAAAAATAACTAATAAATCAACATAACATTTTTTAAAGGGACATTAAGAAAAAGAATTGGGGAAATAAGCGAATAAATACAAAAATTGGGCAGAACTGATACCAAATAAAGAGTGAAACTAGCGGGTTGTTTTTTTTTCTGTAACGAAAGGGACCATTTCTTGAGCTAACCAGCATATGTGGGAGTTATGTCTTTTGGGGGATATATTTTCCGTGTGATAGTTTTTTATTCGATTTTTTTTCAAAAATCATGTGCAACGAAACCCTCCTGTGCTAAAGCGCTTCCAATTTATCTTTTTTTTGAAGAAGAGGTAATTGGAACTTTACCTTCTTTGAAAATTATTTGCAGCACTTTTTGTATAAATTATATTTTTTTCTGATTCTTCTCGGAAGATTCTAGGGTTCAAAATGAAACACGCATGTTCCTGATGCGGATAGACAAAGGAACTACAAGTCCTTAATGGATATAGAGTGTGACTCTAAAATTATTTAGAAACTTAAGGAGCCAGATTTATTGTAAGTAATTATCGTCCAATTGCAATTTTATCGCCATTATCTAAAGTGTTTGAAAAAATTTTTAAAGAAAGGATTTCTAGATAAGATAAATTTCTTTACCAAATATTAATTTGGATTTAAGGCAAAGCGTTCGACAGAACAAGCAGTTGCAGCTCTTTTATTAGAAATAAATGATTGTTTAGATGATGATTTCCATGTGGCTACTGTTTTCTATGATATAAAAAAAGCATTTGACACTTTAAATCATGAAATTCTTCTTGACAAAATGATAAATTCCGGCATAAGAGGGAAAGGATTGCAAATTATTAAATCATAACTATGTGGATGCAAAATCACAGTAAATGTCGGTGGAAAAATGTCTAATTTAAAAAGTTTTATTGATATTTGTGTCCCCCAAGGCTCAGTATTAGGTCCACTTTTATTTTTGATCTATATTGATGATCTTCCCGAGGTTTGCATGAGAATATTAGCCACGCAGTTCTATTTGCAGATGATAGAGCTATAACAGTAAAAGTTAGCGATTCATTGACATTGATCGAAAATCTGACTATAAGTGTTACCTCAGTTAATCGATGGTTTGTTTCTAATAAACTAGTACCGAATTTTAAGAAAACTAATTTTATGTTTTTGGTCGTTCAAAACGTTCCACTCCAGAGATTTCTTATAAGGAGCTACAGGCTGGTGATCAAAAAATTTGTAGGGTCCAATCATATCATTATTTAGGAGTTTTTCTTGATCTCCTTTTGTCATTTCATAATGACTTGTTCAAAATATTGGGTCGCTGTATCGTGTGAAGAATATTTTTCCTTTTACCATTTTTAAAATAATTTACCAGTCTCTAATTACTTCTTATTTGAATTATTGCTCAGTTGTATATCTTAATACATTTTGGAAGCATATAAAACCCTTACAGGTACTACAAAATAGGGCAATAAGAATACTTGGAAATTTCTTACATCGACCTTCAAAACTTGAAAATGTTTCGGAAACTAAAACATTATTCCTCTTCTTAAATTCGTTGGATTTAAATGATATACGAATATTAAATACTTCCATATGGCATTTTCAAATCCAAAATTCTAAAAATTATTTCTGTAACAAATCTCTGTTAATTTTACTTCCTCGTTCGGATTGTCGGAGGTCTAGGATGTATCGAATTCCTTTTGTAAACTCTGAAAGGTCAAGGTTTTCGATTAGATGCCAAAAACCCTTCATTGCTAACAATTATAAGCTGAATGATAAAATTCTGTTGGATCCATCCCAAAAATCTCAGCTAAATTTAAAAAAGCAAATATTAAAGATTTTTTGCTAAAATTTAGATTATTCAACATTGATGATGGAAATTTAAATTATTTGATCTTCTTATTTGTGTGTTTGTTTTTGTGTCCCTGTGTCTGAGATGGCCTCCCACGCCCCTCCTGCCCGATGTTTATAAATTTACTTATCTTTTATAATTTTTTTTCCATTTTTTGTGTCTTCTACCGTATTATATTTTGAAATCATTATTACGATGAGATGTTGATGTTTTTTCTTATGTTTTTGCACTGTCCCAGCCTTACGAGCTCTGCTCTCTGTTGGGGTATAATATTGTTTGTGTATTTTTGTAGTTGAATAAAGAAAAAAGTTGAAGTTATTAGCTCTGTGAATGATAACATGGATATCACACTTTCAATTTGAAGAAATTATGATGCAAAGTAGTTTCTAAGAAGCCACAGAAATTTCAGGAAGGACACAATTAAAAAAAAAATGCTGTGCAATTTATTGAATTACAATAATTTTACTAGGAAAGAATCAATTTTGAATAAATATATTTGATTTCGTCGATATTGTAAATAACAAAGTCAGATGCTTTTTAAAGACTAAAGGAAATTAAAATTAGCCAGCAATTAGGCTATTTGAAAGTTTATCCAATTGAGTCGATAAGGAAAACAAAGTAATTGGAGGTAGAAGTAGATTTGAGGTTCCCGAATTGTCTTAGGCCACTATGAGGTAGGATTGTTTTCTTTAGCGAATCTCCGAGGATTCTATCACATAGTTTTGATAATACTGAAATGAAAATCCTTTTTAACCAGGTTTTTGTCTTACTTATTTAAGGGATTTTTGAAACTCAGTGTTCACATTTGGGAAATTAACCAGACTCGGTTAAAAAAGGACAGATAAGGGCTTTGAAAGGAAGTTATTGAAAGCATCAACAGGAGGAAATTGGATATCCAAACAAATACTTCCTTTTCTTAGTTTTCCAAATCATCTTTCGATCTCAGACCTAGAATTAGAGAGAAGAGAAGTCTCAAGAAGATAGAAGTGAACAGCCTATTAAGGCTATTGGCGATAACTTCAGGGGACTCAGGTAGGTTTAAGTTAACCTGGTCTCCTGCCTTGGGGCTCCTGCCCCAAAAATTGTTTGCCTTAAAGCACCAATTTTTTGGTTTATTAGTAAGCAATTCTTCGACCTTATTTTTATAGAAGGATCAAGCAGATTTATGAATTTTTCGTTTGATTGAGTTTCTTAGTTTATTCGCTTCGTCCTGTCACCTACATCTAAAAAATTCAATCGTTATTAATTAAAGTTTGCGCGGCTTTATTGATAAAGGATTGATTACTGTAGGACTTTTTATATAAGAAACATTTGATATTTATCATTTTTCTTTTTAAGGGAAACAGAAATCTGTTCATCAATATGATGTAAATTATTAATATCGGACCGATCTTCAGTATTCAGACACATACCAAAAAAAGGAGTTTTGTTTGAGAAAGAATGCTTGAAATTTGAGAGAGAGAAACATGCTAACCCCAACCCAGTATAAGCAAAGTGGAAGGGAGATAATAAATTATTCACATTAGTTAGAATAACATCAAAAGATGTTTTTCCTCTAGTTTTGATAATTTAACTATCTGCTTTACTTTAAAAAAAGAGCAACTTTAATCCGTGTTGAGGTCACAGGGGTCGAGATTCAGATACATGAAAATAGCAAAATCAGCGCTTTTCAAACGGAAGTTGTTGTTTATTGCAATACTTCCTTGTCGCTATAATTTTGATACCAGGCCTAGATTCTCAATATAATATTTTCCAGCTAATAATTTGAAACGAGGACCTTAGCCCGAACTACTACTCTCTAAGCAAATGGGTATCTTTGAAACCATGAATCGAAAAATCTTGGTTAATAAACATTATTTCTGTCAATTGATATAATCAAAACTACTGAACCTAATACAAATGCAAGCGCTGCATTTGTTCGTAATATAGCCCAATCAATCAATCTTGTCATTGTGATAATTTTCTCAAAATAAAATGTTCGCACACAAAATGTTGCCACGAACTTTCAGTAATTGGGGAGGGTGGGGTTGGTTCGGGTAGAAATTTTGGATTGGTTGTGGCTTTTACTACAGACACTTTTTTAGGCCCGTTCTTGGCTGAAATGGAAGAAAATGTGTCGATCCTTCATTGGAAATTTTGTATATTTTAATATTCCGTCTTTTAGTGCGAAGCTCACCTCATCATGCGGGGTGAGTTCAGACTGTATGCAGGGTGGGTTCGGACAGCACTTAGTTTTCAATAAAATGAAATGTACTTAAAATTTGGATAAATAAAAATCTTAAAATCAAATAATGTGTTCCACCCTCTTTATCTCACGTTGTAGCAGCCGAGGTCGTAATGAAAAGTGAGACCTCCTTTTGTCTGCTTTGTCCTTGATATCTGGAAAGACAACCTTGCTCCATTTCTGTACAAAAAAGAGACTTCCACGTCACTTTCATTTTTTCCTTGGATTTGGCCTTTAATTATTCCATTTTCCCTGGATTATAGAAAGCATTATATTTCTTCGACTTTCTTAGCTCGAGTTTTCACAAGAATAAAGCTATGTTCTGTTGTTTTCGTCATCGTCACTACGGGTCGCATTGTTTTGCGTTTCATTGTAGGTTGCTTCAGTGATCTGATTCTTTTCTGCTTTTTAGCTGTAATCTCTTCCTTTTCAGGTATGTCAGTTAAAATGCGAGTCCTGCCTTGATTCCGATTCTTGCGACCCGAAACAAAGCTAGCTTCAACTCGGGGGAAGGGTCTAACTTCTTCCAGAGACCTAATCATGGAAGAACCTGGTGACGGTCCTGACTCGGAGTCAGCCTGTGACAGAGTACTTGGCGAAACGGCTGTCGTATCTAGCAGCCTGTCTGTCACTAGCTACGGTGCAAAAGCTCCCTTTGAAAATATGTTGCGATTGAAAGGGAAGATCCTAGTAGCTCGGAAGGCAGATACAATTTTCGACGCACTAAATTTTTCAAGAAAGGGAACCCTGCTGAGTGGAGCTAATTTGTAAATCAAATACGATGGCCAGGATGTAACTGTAGCCACTCATTGAAGCGCCCTTTGAGTGCGTTCTTGCAAGAAGAAAGAACACCTACGTCTAGTGGTCGCAGTTTAGCAGTGAGAGGCAACGTCAAAAGTGCTACAAAAGTTTCCTTGAAGTGTTCGATTCGCCTTACATCCAGATGGCTGTCATGATTGTCCATTAGCAGGAGGATCAGAGCTTTGGCATCTGGCTTTATGACCTTCATAAAGTGTCTCACAGCTTCCAAGAATAAGTCGCCATTAACCCATCCAGTGGGTTGAGCGAGTCCCAGGCAACCAGGGGGGGCCATCATTAATCATTCTAGGTACAGAGCTCCGGAGTAATGAAAACCCGAGGGATAGTAGCTCCGAATGCAGTAGCGAAACAAACAGTAGTTATATTTTGACCTCTTAGCAGACAATGTCTGACCAACATGTTTTTGTCCAGTGCGCGCTAGGACTTTAGGTGGTGGAAGTACCGTGGGTATGCCAGTCTCATCCACATTACAGATGCAATCGGGTGTCCATTTGGCTCCAAATCCTTCGTAGACATCAAGCCGCTTATCAAAAAACGTCTGGACTACAGGTTTGTATAATCTGAAGGCGCTCACCTGACTTCTGGATAAAATGTCTGGATTCCAGTTAAGAAATATGAGAAGCCAGTCCTTCGACACTGTATTTTTCCGTTCAACTTTATGCACAGAAATGTTATTTGCACTTGCGTAAGAACAGGCCAAACATCTGGAATCCTTTGACGTAATTCCATGGTTCATAGTGGAACAGGTTTGGAAATAGTGTGCAAGTTTCCTCACGTGTCCCATGTCAAAAACTTGCCTGTTGCGTTTCGCCTTCATCGGAAAGTGGATATAGAGTGGCTGAGGCTCTTCATTGGCACTTTCTGAAACTTCTTCCCTTGACGACTTTGATTGCTTGACGTAGTCCAGTTGTGTACATTTTTAATAACAAAGGTTCTGTAATTCTTCTCAACAGGTCATCTTTCATGAAATAAGCCTCAATGGATCTCTTAATATTTTCTCAATCAGGAGGAGAATCTTGCCGCTGTCTTTTGTACACTCCAGGCATTCTGGAAAAAAAAAAACTAGAAACGGTTGAAAATAAAAATCATAAGAGGTACATGATAAGAAAAAAGATAGGATGGGGCATAATAGGTGGAATTTGTTCGAAAAATATCTGAATGCTACCCACTGTTGTTGTCCGGGCCAACCCCACCTGAGAGAAAAAGCCTGAAATCTCACCTGCACCCCAGAACTTACAGATGCCGCTAAAAACCAAAATCAAAACAATTTAACAAAGTCTAAGTTATACGTGCCATGCATTAAGAAAGCTAATATTTATTAATATAGGCTGAATCAAATTTCAAAGTAAAGAAGATACAGAACACCTTACCTTGTTTTTTTTAGTTATTTTCAAATATTTTCAAAACAACTGCAGGTGGGTAACAAAACTACGCATGCAAGTGGGATGCTAGATGGCAGGTCTACAGTGTTTTTTTCGTGATATACTCGACGGCACTGTAAGAAGAGAAGCGCTTGTCCAGATTTACCCCGTGTCCGAAGTAACCCCACCTTCCCCTATTTTATACAACACATAAATTATATCCTGAATTTCAAGAAACATTGACACTGAAGTAACGAATCTATATAATGCGCATCAAATAAATCTCTGAAGGGAGAAATCGCAAGGATTATAGATGAAAAGATGAAAGCAGGTATAACAAATATGGCCAATTGTCTAATTCTCATACTCATGTGGCTTACATCTGATCAATTATATTGATATTGAAAAGTTTTAGCTATTCTGATTTCAAAGTAAAACAATGAAATAAACA
>NC_088872.1:29348105-29387181 GCF_032884065.1 Artemia franciscana | reverse complement strand
TATATAAATTTATATATATATAATATATATATATATATATTATATATATATATATAATATTATATTATATATATATATATATATATATATATATATATATTATATATATATATATATATATATATATATATATATATATATATATATATATATATATATATATATATATATATATATATATATATATATAATATATATATATATATATATATATATATATATATATATATATATATATATATATATATATATATATATATATATATATATATATATATAGTGGGAGCACTAAGTGAAAAAGAGGTCCCTTCTTACGCCCAGTTTTCAGGCCAGCCCACATCCAATATGGAGCTGGACACCGACTGTGCAGATTATCATTTGAATGCTCGTGTTCGGTCTTTTTAGAAACCATATTCAACCTTACTATTCTGGTGCGTTCCAATTGTCAAGAACCCGTTTCCAAAATGCTTGATCCGTAGATGAAAACACTTTATTGGGTTAAACACGGAAAACCTAAAAACAGTCTTGTCGAAGCCATTTAAAAATTGCTTTAAATTCGGTGCTTGAAAACGCAATCTTGTTTAATTTAATAAATGGTCATTTTTAGATCTTTCTGGTAATTTTTGGCCTTGAACTACTAATTTTCGGCCTTGAGGTATATGAACTACACCACTTTCGGTTCCGGTTTTGCCAGCTATACTTTCAACTAAATTGGCCCCTGGTCTTATGTTTGCCTCAGTTAAAAATAGGGGTCCCCTATTATTGTGGAAATTAAAGCTCATTTCGGACAATTATAACTTATTTCTAAAAACAATTGCACTAAGATCTCATTCTCTCGAAGCATTATCTCACTAAAGTCTGATTTCAAAGAGTCTTGTCTTAGATGATGAAAGCCCTCCTCACATTAGGATAACTCTGATTACGATGTAGGATATTAAAATGAACAAAAGTTATATAAAAAATAGATTTTTCGAATGATAGTCCAGAGCAACATTTTAACTCAAAACAAACATCCATATATGAGGGGGGCTGCCATCTTCTCTTTACGCTTAAGTTTGACTTTTTGTCCTCAATACTTTAAGAACGACTCCTCAAACGCAAGGACAATTGGAGCGGAACAAAAAGTATTTTCCCAATACCTTAAGAATAGAAGAGCTTATAAAAGTGTGTTTGTTTTAAACAATAAATATCTCAGCACAAATGTTTCAAAAGGCAATCAGCAGGCGTAATACTTCCAGTTACCCACCAAGTACTTAATAGCTTACCACCAAGCATAGCACTATAAAGCTTAAAGCATTTAAGGAAAATGTTTTGAGTTTTAGCATAAATCTTTAATTTACTTCGGAAAGACCAAATTTAATTTGACATAATTAGTGACTCCTATCATCGCCATATAAATTTGCGAAGTGATTTGTCATAAATGACCAACTCTTTTATAAAAATATTATTCTGCGTTCATTGGGAACATGGAACACATTTCTGTTGTAACTATGCATAAAAAAAAAAAATCTAATTTCAAACTATTACGCAAGATACATTGATTTTCTAGAAATGGAAACGAATCCTTATAGGTCACATAGATCCAATTAGCAATAGTCTATCCAAAATGAGTGTTCGCGCCATATCGATTTCTTTGTTAAGGTCGATAGCTGGCTGCAGCATTGGATTCGGAGAGCGGAACGACGCCAGTTTCATTCTTGAAAAGTAGAAACGCAAGAAAAAAGTGGTCAGATCACTGTGATCTGATTAATTTAGAATACTCAGTGTTGTGTGAATGAGAGTATAACTATGGTTGAGCATTACATATTTCCTTTGTTTATTGTGATGTTTCTCTTCCAAAACAATCTGTGTAAGTAACTACTTCAAAAGTTTGTAATAATCCGGACGTTAAAACATGTCATTCAACAGCTTCTATCATAACATTGTTTTCATGATTTTACATAAATTGTACGAAAATGTTTCTTGTGACTTACCAATTTTTCTAAAGAATTTCCCAAGTAATTGAAAAAGAATGCTCGATCGAGTGATTAGTGTCATTAAAATAAAACCATAGATAAGCAATGAGTGATGATAAATATAAATACTGCATCTTAAGAAATGTAGCCTCGTGTATTTGTTTGTTATTTGAGGCATTAAAAATAGTTTTGGACGAGTGAAATAAACTGTTGTAGAATTTTTTTTTAATTAAGGGGTACGAGCACCCACCCTTACCTGATTACACCCCTGCTTAAATATAAATACTTGGTTATAAAAGTATTTAGTAAATTATTTAATATTATAGCCTACAATGCATATAGTAGTCCATACTTAAAGTTAATAATAATATGCTTCTTTCTTTGGTTGGTCTTGCTACTTTTGCAAATATTTTCTTGTGGAAACTAAATAGCGAAAGGCCTGACAATCATTTTCTAACGTCTTTTCTTATTAAGAGAAGGATCTTTCAAGGTAATTTTTAAATTCTAGAGCCCTCTTAATCCAATAAAAGAAGAATACCCTGAAATAACGAATAACTCATGTCCCATTTACAATAAGATTTTACTAATACGGATATTTAGCTGGTGCTAATTTAAAGCCAACATGAATTTTTCATAGAATATTTCAAACAAGCAAAAAATCTTATGAAAATCTAAATTGATAGATTTTTTGGTTTTAATTTCATGTTTTTTTGTTTTGTTTTATTTTTTTTGCTAGCTGAATCTCGATATTAGCAGAATTTCATTGTGAAGGAGCCTTTTTAGAATAGAAATTTATTATCAAGGAAACTTTCACAACATAAAAACCGCCAAACTTGTTGCTCTCCGTCAGCCAGCCTACATTTTATATATATATATATATATACTATATATATATATAGTATATAAGTACACAAGCATAAGTGCATAAGTAAAGTATAAATAAATAAGTAAAAGTAAGTAATATTAGTAAAATGAAGAAAAATAAGGGCATAGTAAAAACATAAGTACATTATAAGAACACACAGCGATGAATCAAACTGGCCTGGCAATGAAAAATGAAACAAAGAAAAACAGCACATTAACAGCGCAATTGAGACATTAAAATTATACATTACAATTTTCATTTATTTATGATTTCAAGGAACACTGATAGAAAGCTCTTTCTGTAACGCCCAGTTCTTGCATTAATATAATTTAGAACCGGGATTTTCTGTCCTTTTGATTGGGGTAAACGGGGCTTTGGAGAGTAATGAGGGGCTGGGAGCATACATTGAAAGTGTGAGTTACGACACAGCTTTTTTCTGAATTTGGTACGAAGAGTAACACATCAGGCCGCCAGGGTAGGGACGTGGAGTTCCTTGAAGAGGAGAAGGTAAGGCACTTGCCCTGACCGTATATAATTCACAGGGTTTTCTTCTGGATAATTTCTAGCCTACCGGATTGCTCTATCGTAAGACCGAAATGCCACACCGGGCAAGCATACTCAAGCTGCGGACGGGTAAAAGATATATAATGGCGAAGAATATGTGCTTTTGAGCATGAAAATTCACCATATAGCTTTAGGAGAGACAGATATGTACTAGCCTATTTAACAATGGAACAAATGTGGGCCTACCATTTGAAGTCGCTAGGCAGTCTGATCCCTAAGAGTTTAGTTTTTGTTGTAATTATTTCATTAGGTGTTTGGCTTTCATAAATATGGCTTTCATTTAAGAAAGTTAAAGGTCATAATATGAGATTTAAGGAAATTCACTTTCATTTTTGGGCTAATTCATTTGCAACGTCTTCGAGAATTTCCATTGAACTGCTCTTAATATTTTTTATGCACTTTTCGAGCCATGACAAGTCATCCACAAACTTCCATCGATTGGCTAATTCATTAGTAAGATTGTTAGTCATTACCAATAATAGTAAGGACCTAAAACCATACCCTACGGAACTCTATAAGAAATAGGGAGTGAATCAGAATAAACATTTTTGTGCTTAACAAATTGACTCCTATTTGACAGAAATGATGCAATAATGTTGACTATATAAGGGCTACATTAAATTCATTCAGCAATTTTTCAACTAAAAAATTATGACTAAGTAGATCAAAAGCCTTTTGGAGGACGATTAAAAAGAGATTCAGCCTGGTATATGGGTCGTCAAGTAATTTATATACAGTATCGAGAAGACTTGACCAGGCTATGTGTCGTTGATAAACTTTTCAGGTTTCGAAATTGTTGTTCATCAATAAGTTCAAGGATTGTCTTTTTAAGCCAATATGCTGCGAAGCTCTCATACAGTTTAGAGAAAGTTGGTGCTAAGGTACTTGGTCAGACTCCATAAAAATCCAAAATAACACCATTCTTCTGGATAGGGGTAATATATTCTTTTTTGCAGCCCCAAGGGAATGAATATTTCTAGTTATTGCATTAAAAATATTTGATAAGAGTTCTGATAACTTATTTGTAAATGCTTTTACTAAAAAAGGAGGGTATATTGAAGTTCTCTTTAATTTACGTATTTTTGCCTCAACATCAACAGGCTGTACTATAGGGATATCTTAGTCTGGTGCTGGGGGGGGGGGCAGAAAACATTACATGAAAGAGCAGAGAGGGTTTGTACAATACCGGCAATGTGTTTATTTAGTGAATTAGCTATAGTTTAGGAGGAATATCAAAATTTAAGTCAACATTTTGACTGCTTTACCATTGATTTTCTTGACTGTATTACACCACTGCTTCGCTCGTGCTTTAAAGAGTTCGCTTACTTTATTACGATGATACTGGGCTGAAGTTTTCCGAGTCTTTTTTTTTTTTTTTTTTTTTTGTAGACTTCCTTAATAGTTCAGCTTCTTCAATTTTCCTTGGCGAAATAATTTTAATTTTTTGTCGGATTAAAGTTTTTATTGCAAATTTTTATGCGGCTTATCATTAGAATATCTTTTATTTTTGACCTCTGGAAAATGGAGTAAATAACTATTGATAGGTTTTTCTTGGAAAAGTTCGGATTTCTGATTTGATTGGTAGGTGGCGAATAATCTTTCCGCTCCTATATCGAAAGATATGGAGTTACTTTTAGATTTTGATGCTTTTTCAATACTTTCCTTGTGTCGCTGTAATCGTGTTCCTAAATTTTGGTGGGTTCGACCAATGTAATGAGTTCCACAACTACATGGTATTTGATACACCCCTCTTAGACGAGCTTTATTTCGATTCAGCTTTAAGCAATCATATTTTTGAAAATCCAAACCATTATGTTCTATTTGACGAAACAATTCTTATTAGCAATGAGTTAGGTATCAAACAAACTGTCCGCGAGGCAATCGAAATCAAGCGAAACTTAAATAATAATACATCCCTAAATAGAGACTTGAGTGAATACACACTCAACCCTATGTACACAAAATTAATTATAGAAAACAATCTAATTCAAAATGAAACAAAAATAGGAACGAATAAAAACAAGCCGTATCCCAAAAGAACTACAAGATTAGCTGCAGAGAAGGCAAATATCGCAGTAAGAAATTATTCTAGTTTTTAATAAATACAGTTAGTGAAATGAATGAACCATTTTAGCTAGTAAAATGTTATCGCAGAGTCTTGGTTGAACTTTTTGTTAAAAAGTAATGATGCCTAGGCTATTTTAAAGAATGGATTTTTAACCGAGAACTTTTTTGTAAGTGTGTTATTGTTTATTATTTTATTTGCTGAAGATGGCCCTTAGATATAGGGCCGAAATATTTAAATTTGGTTTGTTCGTTCACTGTCTTGGGAAAAAAGTCCTCATTATTCTTTCTTCTGTATTTCTATTATGGAAAGGCAGTGTGGTCTTCGTTATTATTTATAAAAGAAAAAAAAAGAAAACAATGCTTCTACATTGACAGCTTTTTGATAGTTTTTCGGAAAAAATTTCTATTAAATTTCTATATAAATTTCTCTGCATCATTAGGATGTTAATAGTTGCTTTATAATAGTTCATTCTGAATAGCTGAGAGTTGATTCTCAAGAATGGCACATCTATTAGTTAAAGTTGAGATTTCACTAATGTGTTCAGAACAGTTCGTGCATGGGGCTTTACCCTTACTGCTGGACCTAGTCACTGTCTTAGTTTGGGGATTAGAAGTCCTTGGTGTGACTATGGGTGTGTTTTCGGCAAAGGGTCAAGGGCTCACTCATGGCGTAACTTCACACGGAATTTTCATACCACTGTGAAATGAGGGAGTCACAATTCAAGCACAACTATACCGGTAGTTTCTCTCCTGCTCCAACCTTGATCCTTGCACTCTTAGCATGCCACCATTGACTGTATTTGGTACACTGAATCGTTCCACTAGTAGCTGGATTTTTACACTCAGGACAGTAATATTGAGACAAAATTAACTTGGAAAGACTAGGCCCTTTGCACTAGGCTGATAGGGAGGAGGCCTGTCTTGAACCCGACTATACCCTCTTCATCAGGAGTAAAAACAGCTAAAATTATAGATTAGATATACAAACGTCAAACATGTAGAATTGATGAAGGTCAATTTGTTTCTAAATGTGTTTTTTTAAGCTGGTTTCTATTGTATTTTTTTTTTTGATAAAATGAAATGTAGACAAATCTACATAAGTATCTGCTCCCTTGATTTGGTTTTGTTTCGTTGCTATTTTACTTACTCTTTTATTTTGCTATTTTATTTTACTATTATTACTTACTGTAAAAATTTCAGAGAAATCTGAGGAAAGGACTTAAAACATTATGTTGACTTTAAAACCAATTGAAATATTTTCTACCAGCCCCATACTACTATAGTACTATATACTATATACCATACTACTATAGATAGTAGCTCCTAAAAGTAAAAGAAAGGTAAAGTGGTCAGAAAAAAAGCTTCCTTTGGTCCCTGAAGATGACCGTGGTCAAAGAACCTATCCTTACTTAATAATTCTTTGGATCTAATAGGAGGTAAACTAACTTGCACAACTTTCTAACCCCTTAACCAAGAATGACTCTGCTCTAATAACCTAGTCATACTTGCACGTCCCTCTCCGTAACAGACATGAAATTGAGTTTTTCGCATCCTAAAATGTATCGGAAGTAAATAACAGGCGTCAACAAAAGAGGTCAACCCCTCATCATAAAGATGACCAAGACAACAACCAATTGCTATTTACAAGCCTCTACCATGTCATAAAATTTGAACTAGATTTTGCTTTTCTAGCTTGCACCACAAAACTAAACTTTTCAGTCCATCGAATTTTCTGCAGGTATTACATGGACACGGACAAATTTTTGCACGAAAAAAACTGATGGCGTATACCTAGATCAGCCCATCAAGGACTATTGATTAGTGCTGAAAAACAAATCCATCTGTCTTCATTTAAAAGTCTCCTTCTGCGGGTCATCTTTTGTTTTTTAATAACAGATTAGACCCTTACCTTACAACTTTCTAGCAATAAACTGAAATAGGCCGACTAGGGAAAAACAAAACACGAAACAAAAGTGTTGCTCCCGCAAAACAAAAGATCGCAGACATATCATTGTATTTGATGCAGATAGTTTTTCAATATTAAAACTTTTTCGTACTTGGAAACTGACAAAGTAAACTGTCAAGTCCAGGGTTTATTTTATAGGTAAAAAAATACCATGTTTAGCAATCGTTTAAAAATGGTATTTAAAGTAAGATATTATAGAGATCTATTACTCTGGAGATCAACTTTTTGTCGTTTCAGGCGCTGGCTGCCTTGGGGTTAAAACAAGAATTTGCTTAGTTTAACCTATTAAGTAAAAGGTCAAGGTTTTTTTTTAAATTGCTTTTTTTAATCCTTCACTCGTGTCAAGTCAATCTAAAATCGTAAAATATTTGAGTCCAAAAAACAAAATTCCAGATCACATTAGGAAACCATAAGGAAACCATTTTACTTCGCACACTTGTGAAAGAGTGTGCTTAATTTCAATCTTAAGTAGGGACTATGGACTTCTTAAAAAGGAACCCTGCTTGCGTGGCATCATGGTGTTGTCAAAGTTGACCTTTCAGTTTTTCTTACAGAAACTGTGACTGTAATCGGCGCAGCAGTGTGACCTTTAGGATGGGTATTTTTCGAGGAAATTATAACTTGTAATCGACACAGCATTGCATTTTATTCTAACTACAGGATAATCATTATGGGTTTTTGCTTGTTTTGGTGTTTTTGCTTTTTTTTTTCTTTTCTGCTGAATACCCTCTTCTAGGCTAAGGCATCTGTTATGGGCTGGCTCCCTATTTTAGGGTCATATTTGTAGGCATGAATACATAATGATTCAGAGGTAATAGGCTTGAGATTGCTTGTGCAGGACCTTGACTCTTGTTTATAGAAGAGTATCGCGAAGTGTGGAAATCCATATAGTGACCCAGATGAGTCCAGGGTTGCACAAGGCGTTCTCTCAACTAGAGCGGTCTGTAAACACTGTTATTTTCCTTTCCTATACCAAATTTAGCAAAGCTAGAATGCTTTGTATCCCTATTTCTACCAAAAGACATTACGATATCATAAAATTAGGTAATATAGCATTTAATTACTCGAGCAGGAAGGATGCGGTGCATAGGCAGGGAGTAAGGCTCATAATAAATAAGGAAGCTCCTAAGTCTTGCTTAGGTTGGTAAGGTATTAATAATGAGACTCTAGCTGCTCATTTTGCGAGTAAAAAGTGCAGGCTATAAGTCAAAGTCGCACAAATGCCCCGGTAGAATCAAGTGACGGAGTTAGTAGCGACTTGGTAAAAATGTTAGCTAAATGATGATAATTTGGAAGGTTTTAGAATTTAAGGTACATGGAAAAGTTTAAAAATTAATTTCCAGAATACTAAGTCACTTAGACTAAGAATAACTGAAGTTGAAGACTTTGAAGAGATTATGTCGAATAAAGAGAATATCAGTAAAGTGGAAAGTTTCACTTACCTGAGTTATACTATTAGTAAAGAAGGTTAATAAGATAAGATAAAGATAATATAATATTTATTTTCACAAGGCTATCACAAGCTCTAATAGAGCCGAATTCGCTTCATATGTCCAAAAAAAGAAGAACAAAGAATTAAATAATACAGCAAGACAAAAGTGAAAGACAACACCAATCAAGCATAAAAATGGTCAACAAAAACCTAGCACATAAGCAAAAAAAGGCCAAGAAGTAGAATGAAATTTATGCGAATAATGGCAAAAAGAAAAAGAATGGGGATAAAACGGAATCACGGACTAAAAGAATAAATGTTGCCGAATTCATATTCAAAAAACAACCCACTTAAAATCAAGTCAAATTAACTGTCAAAATATCAAAATAAAATATTTACAGTTTAAAGAAAGGAATGTACCGAAGACATGGTTAAGAATGAAATAGAGCATGAATAAATATTACAAATAGACCAAATAAAAGTGACCAAAGATAAAAAAAAAAAACAAGAGCTAAGAGCTCATATGGCACTTGTGACGAGGCCGAAAGAGCCAAGAGCTTATATGGTATGAGCTCTAGCAAAATTCTAAGAATCAATGCATTGATTTAAAAAGAAAATCAGATGCTTAATGCCGGTTGGGATTTAAAATAAGAGCTCTGAGTCACGAGGTCCTTCTAAATACCAAAATTCATTAAGATCCCTCCGTCCCCATCTCCCCCAAAGCGAGCGGATTCGTTGTGGTTACGTCAATCAAGTATCTAGGACTTGTGCTTATTTTTCCCACCAAGTTTCATCCCGATCCCTCCGCTTTAAGTGTTTTCCAAGATTTTAGGTTCCTCTTCCCCCAGTGTCACCAGATCCGGTCGGTATTTAAAATAAGAGCTCGGAGACGATATCCTTTCAAACATCAAATTTTATTAAGATCCAATCACCCGTTCGTAAGTTAAAAATCATTTATTTTTTTATTTTTCCGATTTAACCATCCCCCACTACCCCCCTCCAGATGTCGGAATCGGAGAAACGATAATTTCTAATTTATTATAGTCTGGTTCCCGATACGCCTGCCAAATTTCATCATCCTAGTTTACCTGGAAGTGCCTAAAGTAGCAAAACCGGGACAGACAGGCCGACTGACAGAATTTGCGATCGCTATTTGTCAGTTGGTAGATACCAAGTGCCATAAAAATGAAGCATAACTATTGCAAACATACATTATCAACTAAAACAACGGATAGAGGAGTTTTGGTGCAGGACACAGATCAGGAATTATTAAGCCGCTCCTGAGATAAAGGGGATAAAACTTTTCTGGATCCTCTCAGTGACGGCATGGATCGGAGAATACATTAGGATTCCCCGAGAACCTAAGCAGGGGAGTCGCAAACACACACAAATTTGGTCCCTCCTTTCTTTTAACCTGGTAATTCGTGCAGATTTAAGGAAAAATAAGTATGGAATTTTGCTTTTCAGCAGGATGACGTTTTTCAGCAGTCCATGTAGAAACAAAACTAAAAGGAGATCACTCCCCAAATGTAATGGGAAGTGTCCGTAAGAAAGGATTTAAAGGAAATTGGACCTTTTGGGGAGTGAGTAAGAGGGGAGCTTTGATACCTCAGGATGGAAGATGAGGCATGCGAAACTGTGATGGCCTCAGTCGGCCTGGTGCTGCAGTGAGTTGTTAGTGACAGTAGTAGCAGTATCATGTCTCCCAAGAAGCTAGTATTTTCCTTATAACAAATAATTATTTTCAAAATGTTTATAAAAAAAAACGTTTGCCTTTCTTTAAGGCAGTGATAAGAAGGCAAGGATGTCAATTCATGATAAAATAGGGAAAAGGGTATAGACTGTGCCTTTAAAATCAATGAAATATCAATTGATTTCAAAATTCTTTTTTTTTAGATTTCCGGTTACTACTGAACTGAGTCGGTCCTCAATTACAGTTCCTTACCACGAACCATTTGAAATATTCAGAATGGACAGTGTTGTAGAATTTAATGGCATTTTTTCCTGCACATGGAAAAACTTAAATATCTTAAATGAATGTTAAAACGGAACTGAAAGATGGTAAAACTATACATTTTTGTTAGTTGAAAAAACTGAAAAACAAAAAATAAAGAGTATAGTACAAGCAAAATTCTAGTCTTTTCATTCTGGCTAATTTTACTAACTGTGGATCCGAGCTAAATATAAAAAAAGGCAAATATAATAAATCGAAATTCAATTTTTCAGGCAATGCCTTGAAGTGTTATGACTGCAACTCTGCTTTTGATCCAAGATGTGGTGAGAATTTTGACAATTCAACAATCGCTTTGGTGGATTGTGACCAGAGACAAGCCAATATTCCGGGCATGAAAGATCAAAAAGCTACCATTTGCAGGCGCGTCATAGAAAACGGTATGAAGGGTTTATAGTAATGTGCTACCCGTCTTTGCAAAAAAAGTTAAAAAAAAGTAAATTTTAGGGTTTTAGTGACGCATTTACATCTCTTCAAGTTTTAAGCCAAACGAGAAAAAAAAACTTTTCACGAAGAGTTAGAATTATTTCTGCCGAATCGTTGTTGCAAAATTACCCTTGAGGAAAATTTCAAAATTGGCATGGTATAAAATTAATAACTGAATCTCTGACCGAAAGCCTTCGTTAGTGGACTTGTTTCCTCTCAAAAAAAAAAAAAAATGAACAGAAAAGGACTGTTAAAAAAGTCTGGGCTTTTGAGCCCCCTCCCATCTGATTAAAAGTAGTCATAAAAATGAATGTTCGAAGGTGTAATACCATTTAGTTTTTTCCTATTTTCTTATTTCTGCACAATTGTAATTGGTTGAAACACATTTTTTTTTTCTGCTGGAAATCGAATTTTCAATTTTTTTCTCGTAAGGGTAAAAAACTGTTATCTGTAATATTATCTGTTTTAGCACTTTAAAAAGGTAAAGTAATTTATTTATTAATTACTGGTACTTCAAAGCTCATCGCGCCGATAGTTTGAAATTCAGCTGCAAATTTTGACGTTCATTATAGACAACTATTTTCTATTTAGTTCAATTTCTAAGAAAAAAGGTTCGTTTGATGTTCCATGAAATGCCTCCCAAGCCATGTGACGAATAATTTAGGGTCTTTAAAATGCATGCGGTGAGTTAAATTTGTTGAATATCTATCTTCAATTTGAAGATTGTTTTTGTGATTTTAAAATCACTTTTTGAATAGTGATTACTGCTTCACTTTGCTGAGCACTGATGTCTGTATTTCATCAAAATTTGTTCATCTTACTCCTTACTTCTATGAAAATCGAAAAAAAATTCTTCATGACTTTCAATTTGGTTTCCAAATGAAGCACTCCACTGAACATGCCTATATGACCCTCTTGAATTTAATACATTTTGCATTAGATTCGGGATTAATTCTGGCTGCTATATTCCTGGATATTCGTAAGAAATTCGATTCCTTAACCCATGAAATTCTTCTATCGAAGACGTCTCATTTTTGCCGTCTCATTTTGGCATTAAGGTTAATGTATTTTCTTGGTTTCAATCTTATTTGAATGAGAGGCTAATTTCTGTCGATCCACTTTTCTGTTCACCCTCACAAGTGAATTTTGGCGTCTGTCAGGGATCAGTTTTAGGGCCTGTGGCATTTTGATTTATATAAATAACCTTTTTTATGTAGTAAAAAAGCTGAAACTTAGTAATTGCTGTAGTTTCTGTCATCCTAAGCCTTCTCTCGCCCATAGCGCCAACTATAGTTCGCCATCTTCTGATGTTCTTGTTTGTCTTGCTGACAGATCACTTGACACTTCGGGAAATCGTGAATCTGAGCTTCGATCAAATTTGGAAAATTTGTTTGAGAGAGTGATTTTACGGCTTGATGTTAATTATCTTACCCTTAGTTTTTGGAAGTTCAGTTTTTTTTATATTTTTGCATGTTTCTCAGATTTATATCCAGTTATCAGAACTTCATCAGCCAAATAGGATAATTTATAGATCTAAAGATCGATATATTCGTTTTTCGGGCATTCTTGTTTATGGACACTTGTCTTTCAAACGTCACATTAATTTGATTAAAATGAAGATATGCAAGAGTCTCGGTATTTTAAGGAAACTTAAACATATTTTCCCTGGATACACTTCGAAAATCCCTTTTCACTGCTTGATCCAATCTTACGTTTCTTGTCGTCCATTAGTGTGGATGTCAACCTTTCCTTCATTGTTAAAACCACTTTCTAAGGTTTACAATAAAGCTAGAAACCTCATTAAGGAGACTAATTATTCAAAAGTTATCACTTTACTTGGTCTCGAGTCACTGTATATTCTTTCACGTGCATGTTTTACTTTTGCTCAGCTTCATTGTGACCTACCCCATTACCTAAGGGTTCCGCCATCTATTACCTCTGATCAGAATAATTATAGTATTCGCAATACCAAAAATCATATTCAAATTACTTTTACTCCTGGTGTAAGGTCAGATTTTAATCCTCTAATTGCGAGTCATATTCTGTGGACAAAGTTGCCCAAATCAGCTCGAAGCTATAACTCATTCGGTTTGTTCAAAAAAAATATTGTTAAGAATCCTTTGGCTTCTTAGAAGTTATTTTATCTATTTTTTTCATATATATATATATATATATATATATATATATATATATATATATATATATATATATATATATATATATATATATATATATATATATATATATATATATATATATATATATATATATATATATATTTATTTTTATTTCATCGGAGTCTATTTAATATAATCTACTTAATCAATTTAGTCTATTCAATGGATTTAGTTTTGTTTTCTATAGTTTTTATTTTATTTATATTTTCTTTGTTTTCCTTTTTGCTCTTCTCTTTGTGAATAAGTGATAATTTAAATTTTTTTCTTCTCTGATTAAGTGACTCATTTGTCTTCCCCCTTCTTTATAGACCAAAGAGCCTTTGGGGAAATAGTAAAATGTAATATTGTATGTGTATCCATGATGAATAAATCTTTTCTTATCACAGAAGGAAAAAAAATTAAAAAGGTGACGAATAAAAATCTTTACTTTACATTCTTATTTCACGATTCCCTTGGCTATTAACCTTTTAGCAAGATTTAAAGAGAATTAGAGAAAATTGTGACGAATACAAATATTTACCCCATATTATGATGTGACGATTTTCTTGGCTGTTAGTAATGGTAAAAAAAAAATTGCAGGAGGGATGCTAAGAAATCCCCCTGGAAAAATCCCCCGCAAACTTTCATCCCCATGGAAAATACCCACCGCATACATTCCCCCTCTAAAGGGTGAAATTTAATCGAAGCTCAGATTCACGATTTCCCGAAGTGTCAAGTGATCTGTCAGCAAGACAAACAAGAACATCAGAAGATGGCGAACTATAGTTGGCGCTATGGGCGAGAGAAGGCTTAGGATGACAGAAACTACAGAAACTACAGTAGGAGGTGAGCTAGTTACCCTCTAATCATTTAGTTCACTTCAAACGGGCACGCGAACTGTTTAGCTCTGATCAAATGAGCCCTTTCCTGATCTTCTAGGATCACTGGTTTGATAGGATCATCCCTGGAGAACATAAAAAAAATCCAACAAATAACCATGCATCTCATTTATGGTCAGAACATATTTTACAACAGGCTAAAACCCGGATTGGAGCCTGATTTCATCGATTATGTCCAGCTTCTTGTCTGTAAGAACCGACCACACGCGCAGTGGCGTAGTGGGCTAATATTTCTGTACCAGTAGGCATCTGAAAATAATACTTTATAGTACAAGGAGAAATATTTAATTGCCACAAGGTATTGAACGCATTAAATTTGCATTTAGCGTTTAATAGCCAATACTATAAGGAGGCTAAAAGTTGAATTCGAATTGAATAAATAAAACTGGAAAAGTAAAATTACGTTTATAAGTAAAATATGAATAGTGTAAAATGCATTTTCATTTTAATGCTGTAATAACTGGAAAAGAGAATATTTGTAATATCATTCGCTTTTAGTGGAGCGCCAATGACGCAGTAGGGTTTAGATTTTTAAAGTAGGAAAGAAGGCAGTAAATACATTCTAATAACGACAAAACTAAATTTGTCGTTAACGGTCTTGGGAAGAAATAAGGTTAAACTAAATATTTGATATATAATGATATCAACTGCTAAAATCCCCATTAGTTCAAAATTTGATTTTACGGTAATTTCACTTTTTATCTGCAGTGTTGAAATCGTACGTAAGAAATCGTTTGCAATAAAGTTCCATTTTCAATAAAGCGCCGATGACTCAGTAGGTTTTAGACTTTTATAGCTAGGGAAGGAGGCAGTACCCACACTCTTCTTTGAATTGATTTTTGTTCGTTTCAATCTTGATTTGCATGTTTAGTTAAAGCTTTACTCGTTATGAGGTTTATTTATTCATTTATATTAGAATATTTTGTATGTTTCTTAACTCTGGTTGTTTATTTAGTTTCTGTTTATTTTTGGTTTCATTTATGTTACATTAGTAAAATATTTGTATTCTTTTTAAGCTTGATTTGCATATTCAATTTAGGCTGTACTGGTTTTAAGCTTTATTTATTCATTTATATCAACACAACAAAAGAATAAAAACAAAAGCAATACGAAACCAGAAGAACAGAACAACAAGAATAATGCAAGAAGAGATAAGAAAAACTAGAAACAACATTTTTTAAAAAGAAAAAAAATTTCGAACTAAATGTATTCAAGCTACTCCAACGAATCCAGGTAATAAGAGTCCAACCTAATACAGGTTAGATTTTAATTACTTTTTAGACATCTTCTCTTCTTCACTTTATAAGTCACAATCCCTTGTTTTATTGTTAGACATTTCTGTTCTTTTCTGGTTTTTATCGCATTGAATATGCCTTGTTTGACGCGTATTTCTTATTTAAAAAATAGAGTTCTTTTTTTAACTTTTGCTTATCCTTTGTCGGTGGCCGGCGTTAAACCTCCTGGAAAATACCCCATCTCCCACAGAAAATAACCCTGCGGAAAATACCCCCCCCCCCAGAAAACAGCCCTTCACGGATCTCCCCCGAAAAATTCCACCCACACGCAAAGGACTAGAACTCTCAATTTCTGATCCAATGAGAACACTCCGAAGTTTCTGCAACCTTAAGGTAGAGGTGTGGGTGAGGAAGAGACAGTTCTCCTCCTGTACGGAATAGATTCTGTTCATTTTCGGGTTTAGTGTTATTCTTTACTTTCATAATAACAGCGTTGACCAGAAATATTCCCAGAAATCGTAAGGGAGTAGATATCAATTTCACATTTTTTATACGTTTTTTAAAGTTTCTTTTGTTTCTTTCCCCTTCCCCTAAAAAATCTTCGCTGGAAAACATCCTTTTGCGACCTTTTTTCTTAGAAACTTTTCCACCGAAAAGGGGATTATCTGCATGATTTTTAAAACAATCAGAAATCGAAGTCTTAAAGTGCTCTAAGAAAAATTTTCACCCCAGATCATCCGTAAGAAGTTTTCTGGGTGGAATTTTTAGCTAGAGTGGAATTGTCTTGGGGGAATATCCTCAGAAACAGGGGAGGGAATTCTTATGCGAAAAAAAATTTCCATAGTGGAATTTTTCCGTGGGTCAGTAACAGTGGCGCCATTTCAGAAAACCTTAGGGGGGGCCAAAAATCGATTTTGGGCCCCCATCCAGCCTTAAAAATTTTAAAATTTTCGAACATGCCTTTAGGTACCGTACTACCTTTGGGGTTCGCATTTTGCAGCTTATTTAGGGACCAAAAACAGTACCAAAATAGAACATTTACTATATAAATCAGAAACTTACGTACAGTTACTTCAGCAATGGATATCTCCTTTGCTTCATTTTTGCGAAGTCGTCGACAAGCTTCTCAAAATTGAGCTCCTTCACTGCAGCTTTCTCAGAGAATATAAGCAGCAAATGCGAAAGTCGCTCGTTTTCCATCGTTGTCCGGAGGTAGTCCTTCACAAACGTCAACACAGAGAAAAAACGTTCATTTGAGCACGTTGTGAGCAGGAGTGTGAGGACTACCCTGACGACCTTAAGAAGCTCAGAATAAGCTTCTTTCAATCCTCCGAGGAGTTCGAAGACATCTAAAGCGTTTGCCGGTTTCTGTGGAAGCTGCGACACAAATGCACGAGCTATTAAAGCTTGACACTTCAGCTGCATAGTATCGATTCCCGCCTGATCGAAGTATGTCGCGATCACAAGAAGTAAATCTGAGTCCATAAAATCTTTGGATTTGGGGTTAAGGCAACGTGTGGCTTCTAGCACTGGCAGCTGGACAGAAAAACGCTCTTCAAACTCATTTAACACTCTGTCCAAAACCTCGTAGAACTCTCTCCGCATTTTGCCATTTTGTTTAAATATATTTACATTTTGTTTAACAGCCATTTTGTTTAATATATTTGAAAAATCTAATAAATATGTCTTTAAATATGTCTTAATTGTCCAAAGTCTCTGGGGGAAGGTGTTCAATTTGTGGACTTTGCCCTTTTATATAAATAGTATAGGTAATTGCGAAGTATACAGACGTTTTCAGTTTTTTCTGGTGGGGGGGGGCAGCTCGAGCAGAGGAGGTTATGTAGGAGGATCTTTCCATGGAGAAACTTTTCATAGGGGAGCTGAATTTTCGATCAAGGGGGCACTGGATTTCCAAGCATTATTAAAAAAAGAATAAGAAATTAAATGAAAAAAAAGTTTCTTCAACTCAAAGTAAGGAGCAGGATTGAAACTTAAAAGGAAAAGAAATTATTACATATGAGAAGGTTCACCCTTTCGTCAATACCTCGCTCTTTACGCTAAAGTTTTTTTTTTTAGTACTTTCAAAAGAGATATTTATTCTAATCAAACGGCCTTTGAGATTCAGGAGTCATTCTTAAAGAATTGGAACCAAATTTGAACAGCGTAAAGAGCGAGTATTAACAAGGGGGTGATCCCCTTCATATACTTAAAAATTGCTATCCGTTTTGAGCTTTAATGTTTCTTCTTACATTCAGTTGAAAAAACATGTCTTTTTTATTTCATTCAATTAAGTCCAATGTGCTATTCAATTTTATGTTTTGTAAGTTTTTATAGGTTTTATAGGTTTCTGTGATACACTTCTTTATTTATTTTTTGTTTATGTAGGATTACCTTGCAAAGCTATCATTCCCTTGATTCTATATTTTAACCTAGAATCAATAAACACAAAATATGATGCACGAGTACTGCTGTCGGGTGATTAAACACTTTTTGAAGCAAGGTAAACTGAAGCTAGCCATAGTAATTCATGCGGACGAAAACTTATTAGGTTTGAAATTTCTTATCTTTGTCGCTTTTTGTTCTATCTTTCCTCTTCAAAAGAAGAAACTCAACAAGATTTGTCTGAGCAGTTCTTGGTAACGAGCTGTAAGTAAGGAGCGACCCGGCTCAATAGTAACCGAAACTCTAAAAAACGGAATTTGATACCAATAGATATGTCAAAAGAACTAAACTTTTATGCTGATTTTAAATACATTTTGTTAAGTTTAGTCTTACCCTTCAAAGGTTACAAGCCTGAGAAATGTGCCTGATTTTCAAAAAATGGCTGAAACACCCTTAGAACTCATATAATCATAATAAAATCATACCATCAGATTCAGCGTATTAAGAGAACCCTATTGTAGAGGCTTCACGCTCCTATCTGCAAAAATGTGGAATTTTGTACTTCATATTAGAAGAAAGATCACGGATGCGTGTTTATTTATTTTTTTTTTGCCCAGGGGTGATCATATCGAACCAGTGGGCCAAGACATCGGGAGAGGGCTTATTCTAACGGAAATTCAAAGTTCTAGTGCCCTTTTTAAGTTACCAAAAAAATTGGAGGGCAACTAGGCCCCCTCCCACGCCATTTTTCCCCAAATTCCCCTGACCAAAAATCTGAGATAGCTATTTTGTTCAACATCGTTGAAAGGCCTAATAATAATGTCTTTGGAGATAACATGAAACCCAGAGCTCTTGGGAAAAGGTCTTCAAGTTAAAAAATGTGGCCATTGTTTACATATAGTATTTCTTATTCGGAAGCATGCATACATTTCTAGGGTGGGAAGGGGAGGACGATTTTTTTGGCTGGGGGACTTAGCTCGGGGAGAATTTTCCATGGAAAATGAATTTTCTAGGGGATGAACTTTTCAGGGGAAATTGTGTACTGGAAAAATTTTCCAGAATTCCTATACAAAATTTCTTTATATATCTTGCTTTCCATTTACTGGCTCAATTTCACGCTTGGAAGTGTTAAGGGTAATTGTCCCAGTAAATTTTAACCAGGATTGTATTGTTCAGAGGATGTTTCCAAGGGGGATTTCTCCGTGGAGGTGAAGCCAGATTTCCTGGCTTTATTTAAAAAATGATCAGAAATTAAATAGAAAAACACTCGTAACAAGTGCCATATGAGCTCGTAGCTCTTGTTCTGGTTCGTTCAGTGAGATTGGTCGACGAAACAAAATTTAAAATGTGGTAGATTTACTTACAGTCGGTTTGAAAAACGAAGCCAATCGTCGTTGCATCTTTATTTCTTCTTCTTTCCTTTGGGCTTTTATTTTCCTTTTTTTGCACCACTCGCACCGGATGAACTCATGTTTCAATAATCCGATTTGAACTTGAACACAACTCAACACTGTTTCACGGTTCTTTATTTGATGAAGGGTAATGAGAAACTAAATACAAAACTGGAATGACACCCTGGTCTGGATACCCTCTTTTCCAGATGTTAGCCTACACATAAATGTGCCGACTGACGGGATTCATTAATCACTGGAGAGACTTCAATGTCACAGAAGTACTCAGAGCCCAGAAAGGACTTTACAAACCCCTGCCAAAAGGGTGACCATAAATTAATTAGGGAGAACGACAAAAACAGGATACTTTCTTGAAATGCAATAATCGTCGAGTATCTTGAATTTGCTATTTAGTAATAATTCACAGTAGAAATACGGTAAAAAAAAGAGAAAAAAGTAGAACAAGGACGGATAAACAAAGAATTACGTGGTTGAAATTGGGCCCCTCCAGAAATCAGGGAGGGGGCATGGCCCCCCCTGCCCCCCCCCCAAATGGCGCCACTGGTCAGTAATCAAATAACAAAAAGTTTCTTCAACTGGAGGTAAGGAGCAGCATCTAACCTTATACGGACAGAAATTATTACGTATATACATGGGGTTTCCCCCTCCTCAAGAACTTGCTCTTTACGCTAAAGCTTTGATTTCTTGTCCCAATCCCTTAAGGACGACTCCTGAAACACAATTGACATTTTTATTGTAATTTGCAATCAACTGTTACGAAAGAGTGTAGACGGAGAAAAGGGATGATGCATGAAACCACTCGAAGAAACTAGATTTTCTGGCATGATCTGATTAACGAACAGAAATTAAAATTTTTAAAAAATACGTTTTTTCTACTTAAAGCACAAAGCAACATTGAAAAAAGGACGAAAATTGGTCTTTATGATGTTGGGGCTGCACCCACCTAAATCCCTTGCTCATTAAACTACCGTCTTTATTGCTTTGACAAAGCTATTAAACGGCCTTAATGTTAATGAAGCCTTTATTAAAGAATTGGGAAATAAGTCGAACTTTACTGTAAAGAAAGAGGGGCTTAAGAAATGGAAACGTCCTCATATACAGAAAAAGTTTGTTTATTTCAAGTTTTAATGTAGGTTCTTACTCATAATTATAAATCTTGTTTTTTCTATTTAATTTCATAAAAGGGCTACGGCTACTGTATTGAAATAAACGACGCATCATTCTGACAGGATTCTGAGTAATGGATAATTCTTCTGGGCTTGGGCTGTTTTGGTGGGCGTTTTCAGACTGATAAATCTCTTCCTAGCTTATTTATCCTCTATGTGTTGCATCCCCGTAGCCGCATAATATATGTAGGCATGAATATATAATGAGTCAGAGGTAATAGTTTGAGACTGTCTGTGCAGGATTTTGACTCTTTTTGATAAAAGAGCATCGTCAAGTGCTGAAAACCATGACAACCATATGACAAAGAATGGGCCCAGGATTACACAAAGCCTCCATTCATACTGGAGGTCCCAGGGACTTCTTGGTGTCTTGTTCTAAGCCGGCTTTAGCGCTTCAGCCAAAACCTCGGCAATTTTATCCATGGCACCCACTTCACACTTCCTTAGTTCATATTTTAATGCTTTCTAAACTTTCTTTACATTCCTTTTGTTTTCATAGGATCCATCACTAATATAATTCTTGTGCAAGCCCTTTTTCCTCTCTATTAAATATAAGGCTTTTTCACTAATATTACTAGCTGCAGTCTTAATTTTCTTTCCTAAGACACTAATAGCAACTTCACAAATTGTTTTTATAAAATCCTTCCGTTTATCTTCCACCTTGCCAAATTTTAAACTCTCCAAATTACTATTAAAGTGTTCCAGAAAAGTTTCTCTCAAATTCTCATCCTGTAGTCTACTAACATCATAACCTCCCGGGAGGTAGTTACCCTTCTTAAATTTCAGCTTAAAATTAACCCTAGTCACTACCAGATGTTGATATTCACTTTTAACATCAATAACATCGCTCCTTTATACCCTAGTATCTTGTATTGATCCTGCCAGTCTTTGGTTTATAATAACGTAATCAATAAGGTTTGTTGTCTTACCATCACGTGAACAGCATGTTAACTTATGGGACATTTAATAATCAAACACCTTATTGGTTATAACTAGATTTGTTTACCTACCAAATTGCAACAGTCTGTGGCCATTGCTATTTTCTTTTCCTACGCCAAATTTACCTTGGATAGGATGCCGTCTATCCTAATAAAATCTGAATAAAACACTATATTTTCACCTGGGACCCTGTGTATTTACTCCTGTAACTGTAAGTAAAATAAAAAATTATAAGGTTTCATGTACTGAGAGTGTGCTAAATAAGTTTTATAAATGCGGCAGCTCTTAGGATAGAAATAAGTTACTGAAGATTATGAATATGATTTTTGAAAAAGGGAAAGTACCTAACAATTTAAAAAAAACCTTAATTAAACCACTATATAAGAAAGGTGATAAGAGTGAGTGTGGCAATTATCGAGGCATTACTTTGGTCTCTATAGGCAGCAAATTACTTAGTAATATGATACTTTTTAGACTGACAGATGCTATAAAAGAAGAACAGTGCAGTTTTCGAAAAGGTAGGGGATGTGTCCACCGAATTTTCGCTCTTAGGTTAATAATTGAGTAGTGACTGAGTTATCAAAATCTTTAGTCCTCAGTTTTATAGATTATGAGAAATAGTTCGATTCTATTGATAGAAGAGCTTCATTAAAGGTTTTATCCTTGTATGGTATTCCCCTTTATATGGATCGCTTTGATAGATTTGTCGTAAGAAGCACACAAAAGGCAATGGGAGACCATGGAATCCAATGGAGTGGAAACTTTTTCTGGACTTAGATTATGCTGATGATTTAAGTATCCTGGGATCAAAGTGTGAGCAAAATGAGTAAACTTTTAGAGTTTTGCGAGTTCAGGTTGATTGAATTGGTTTGAAAATAAATGTTAAGAAGACTAAGTCACTAAGGCTAGGAATAAGTGAAGATGAAACGGTGACGTTGAGCAACGAAAAAATTGATCAGATGGACAACTTCACTTATCTTGGAAGTGTTATTAGTAAAGACGGTGTGAGGAAGATAGGCTTTCAAACCAATATTATAATATTGAAAGTTAGAGATAACAGAGGTCAAATATGGCTCGAAATCATGGGCGCTCCGAAAAGTAGATGAAGATTTGCTAGATGTTTTCCAGAGAAATTACCTTCGAACTGTTCTGAGTACCCAGCTGACTGACCGCATTTCAAACAGTTGGCTGTACGAAAAGTGTGGTTCAATCCCGTTTTCTCGGGCCTAGAAAGGTTGAGATGGACAGGGCACGTTCTGCGGATGAAAGAAGACAGATTAACAAAGATTTTCGTTTTTGGCCAATCGTTTAGGGCTAAACGGAAAGCAGATCGTCCGCGGTTGGGGCCGGAGGATGTCATAAAGAAAGAGTGAAAGCAAGTGGGAGGTTCCTCGGAGGGCATACAGATGGAGACTTTGATTAGATTGGGATAGAGGAGGAGCGTGCGTAGCTGTATTGGCCTCAGAAGGTTTGCGGTGAGTTGTTAGTTGTAGCATTGAGTATTATAGATATTTTAATAACAACACTAAATTATTGAAAACATCAGTATCAGCCCGGCAGTATTACGATTTCTGCCAATTTTGGTGGCTATTTTCTGCGTGTTTTGATTTCTGGGAAATATTTTCCAGGGAAGGGGGCATTTCTGGAGTGATCAAAAACCGATTAGAGATTAAAGTCTTATTCATATGAAAGAATGCTAAGGAAAATTTTTCAGGCTGAATCATCCGCAAGCAATTCTCAGCGAGGATGGAACTATTTGGAGGGAATTTTACGGGGGGAGGTATAAATATATATATATTTTCTTTGCCAGAAAAAAGAACACGGATGTATGTTTTTTTTTTTTTTTCAAGGGTGATAGTATCACACCAATTGTCCAAGAACATCGGGAGAAGATATTGGAAAAGAGAACATCGAGAGAATGACTATAAGGATTGGAGGGTAGCTAGCCCCCGTCCCACGCCTATTTTTTAATTAAAGTCGTCCGATCGAAAACCCAGTTGTCCACTAATTTTTTTAAAGAAAAAAAATGACTCGGCTTAATAGTAACCGAACTCTAAAAATAGAATTTTGAAAACAATAGATGCATCAAAAGGGTGAAAACATCCTCCAAACTTGAAGCAATCTTAATGGGTGACGCCATTAATGTATTTTCCAATCTTAATGGCGTATTGGCTTAATGGAAATCTTTAGGCTGTTTGGTATCGTGTGTTTTTAATTTATGTTTTGCTGATTTTCACCCACTTCCTCCTTTTCTAACATGTTTCCATTGAAAAATGCTCTTTTTCTGATACTTAATTGGAAAAAAACAATGATAAATCCCTCCTAGATTTTGAAAAATGAATTTCGCCCACTCGCTAATTCTGGTGAACTAGCTAATTTTTTCATCGGTCAATTGATTGAATGATGACGTTTGGTCCGCTGATTTTTAATTAAAATCCAGTTGTAATCAAGCCATGGCTAATTGGAGAAAAACCGAAGACATATAGTCTTAAGTGAGAGATAAAGCAAATTTTCTCAGGCTCGTAACTTTTGATTAGTAAAACTAATTTTGATGAAACTTATATATTTAAAATCAGCATTAAAGTTTGATTCTTTTGATGTAAATATTGGTATCAAAATTCCGTTTTTTAGAGTTTCGATTAAATTGGGCCAGGTCGCTCCTTACTACAGTTCGTTACCACGAACTGTTTGACCGAGGTGGCATAAGCCTTTTTCAGAACTATTTAAAAATGATATCATTTCACTTGTTGATAGATAGTCTATCATCCATCCATTCTAGGGCAGAACTAAGGTAGATAGCCATAGAATTAAGGGATGATCGTCATTTTTGGGTTGACTCATGACAGACAATGTCCACTGGACTTGACTTGTATGCAACACGGAAAATTTGCTTGGAGACACAGACTGAATTCGCTTGGACTCACAGGTTAACAAGTAACCTAAGCCTAATTCTCTTGCCCCCAGAGCTTACTTACCTCTCATACAAAAAAGATAAATATTACTCTGTTCCAAACAGTTCATGGTAGAACTCTAAGTTAGGTAAGACGCGGCTCATTAGTAGCCAGAATTTTGAAAACAGAGTTTTGATAACAATAGATCCATTAAAAGAGTTGAATTCATATGCTGATTCAAAATATACAAAGTCATCAAGTTTAATGTAACCCATCAAGTTACGAGCCTGAGAAAATTTGCCCACTTTCCAAAAAAGCGGGAAACTACCCCCAAAAAATCAGGCAATCTCAATAAAACTTGCAACATCAGATTCATCGAATCAGAAAACCCTTGTAGAGAGTCCCACTCCTATATTCAAAAATTTAGAATTTGCATTTTTGGACAGAATAAATATCATAGATTAGCTATGGTCAGAAGCCCGAGAAAATTGTGTACCTTATTTGCATAATTTACGTAACATTCTACCGTTGCATCGCTGATTAAAGCTACGTTGACAAGCGAACCTCTGTTTCAATGTATTCCCCTGAGAATTGTTAGTGCTTTTGAGTAATAAAGCAAAAGATAGCAGTTTTTTCAACTGAAAGTAACGATCAGCATTAAAACTTAAACGAACAAAAATTATTACAATATGGGGAAGTCAACTTCTCGTGAATATTTCTCTCTTCAAGCTAACGTTATTTTGAATGTTCAAAAAGCTTTGTTATTCTAATTTAACGAACCTTGTGTTTCACTTTTTGTTTGTAAAGGATTGGAATACAAAGTCATACTTTAAGGTAAAGAGCGAAGTATTTAAGAAGGGGTATCTCCCGCATCCTATTAATGTTTAAGTTTAAAATGACTGATGAACTTACAATGGCAAAAGCATATGAAGATGCTCAAAGAGTCTATGCCAAAAAACTTGCTGCTGATAGAGAAAGTCAGAAAAGAAAGCGTGCCGAGGAATCAAAAGAACAGCAAGGAAACAGGCTTGAGGCTGATAGAGAAAGAAAGAACAGAAAGCGTGCCGAGGAATCAAAAGAACAGCAAGGAAACAGGCTTGAGGCTGATAGAGAAATAAAGAACAGAAAGCGTGCCAAGGAACTACCAGAGCAACGCGAAAGCAGACTTGCTGCTAAAAGAGAAAGTGAAAAAAGAAGGCGTGCCGAGGAATCACAAGAACAGCAAGAAATCAGGCTTGCTGCTGATAGAGAAAGTAAGAAAAGAAAGCCTGCCGAGGAATCAGAGCAACCTGAAAGTTATCGCCTGGCATTCAGGTACAGCCCAGTCGATGATTATAGCTTGAGTAGATGTGTTCAAATCGGGACAATGTCTAAAATTTGTCCCTATTGCAAGGCCTTGAAATTCAATGGTGAAACAATGGGAATGTGTTGCGCCTCAGGAAAAGTTAAACTTCCTCTATTGGCTGCACCACCAGAGCCATTGAAGACTTTCCTTACTGTAACTACGTCAGAATCTAAGCGTTTTTTGTCAAAAATCAGAAAATACAACTCATGTTTCCAAATGACGTCGTTTGGAGCCCAAATCGAATATCCAAATCAATGTCTGTCTACTTTCAAAGTAAAAGGGCAAATTTATCATAGAACAGGGTCCCTTCTACCATTCTCAGGCGAGAATCATAAATTTTTACAATTGTACTTCATCAGTGATAGAAATTCTGAATTGAATGCACGTTGCGAAATTTCTCCCAACGTTGAAAGGACAATCGTTTCCCAATTGCAACATCTTTTCCACGAAAATAATAATTTAGTGCGTCTGTTCAAAACAGCCATCGATTTGATGCCTACTGATACACATAAAATTGTTACTTCCGCTGACAAAACGCCTCCTGGCCAACATGTGCGTAGATACAATGCTCCAACTATCGACGAAGTGGCAATCGTTATGGTCGATGATCAGTTTTTACCTCCAGATATTATTCTTCATAAGCGGAACGCTCAGTTGTTAAGAATTGCTGAAACTCATCGATGCTACGATGCCCTACAATATCCTATCACTTTTTGGGATGGAGCCGACGGCTATCACTTTAATATTAAATTGATGAATCCAGCCACTAACAAAGAAATGAATAAGAAATGCAGTGCAATGCATTATTATTCCTATAGACTAATGATTCGGCAGGATGAAGAAAATTATATTTTAAAATGCCGTGGATTGTTTCACCAATTTGTCGTTGATATGTATGCTAAAATTGAATCAGAACGTTTGCTATATATCCGCCTGAATCAGACCAAGCTCCGCTCTGAACAATACATTCATTTGCGAGATGCAGTTATAAATGACGGTAATACCACAAACGTTGGAAGATTAACAATTTTACCTTCGTCATATGCTGGCAGTCCCCGCCATATGCATGAATATGCTCAAGATGCTATTGCGTATGTTCGTCTCCATGGTCGTCCAGATTTATTTATTACATTTACATGTAATCAATCTTGGGACGAGATACTGCAGCTTTTACTTCAAGGACAATCGGCGGTTCATAGGCATGACATTACGGCCCGTGTCTTCCGGCAAAAGTTGAAATCACTGATAAACTACATAGTAAAACTTGAAGTGTTTGGGTCAGTGCGATGCTGGATGTACTCAGTGGAATGGCAAAAACGAGGTTTGCCACACGCACATATACTAATCTGGCTACATAAAAAAATTACTTCGAACGAAATTGATGATGTGATTTCCGCTGAAATACCTGATAAAAATGTCGATAAGGGGATACATGATATTATTGTAAAAAATATGATACATGGACCTTGCGGTGCACTGAACAAAAATTCACCATGCATGGCCAAAGGAAGGTGCACAAAGCAATATCCTCGACTTTTAGTATCAAACACAATTACTGGCAATGATGATTACCCACAATATAGAAGAAGATCCACTGAAGATGGCAGTAAAACAGCAATAATAAAGAAGCGTAACGGTACCACCATCGAAGTAGATAACCAGTGGGTTGTTCCATATTCCCCATTATCAAAAACATTTAATACACACATAAACGTTGAATACTGTAACTCCGTAAAGGCAATCAAATACATATGTAAATACGTCAACAAAGGCAGTGACATGGCAGTTTTTGGCTTGCAGCCGGAAATCAAAGATTTCGACGAAATCGTACAATATCAGGCTGGAAGATACGTAAGCAGTAATGAAGCTGTTTGGCGAATTCTTTCATTTCCGATACATGAACGTAGTCCAGCTGTTGTTCACTTAGCGGTACATTTACAGAATGGTCAACGTGTTTATTTCACGGAAACCAACGTACAACAAAGAGCCCTGAATCCACCGGATACAACATTAACAGCTTTTTTTGGCTTTGCAAAAATGATTCTTTTGCAAAAAAACTGCTGTATACTGAAGTACCTTCGTATTACACGTGGAATACTAAAAATAAAGTATTTGAACGTCGAAAACAGGGTAAGTCAGTCGACGGCCAACCTACCATCTTCAAAGATACCACGATAGGAAGACTCTACACCGTTCACCCCAATCAACATGAATTCTTCTTTCTACGCCTGCTTTTGGTGAATGTACCCGCTCCGACATCCTTTGAGTATTTGAGAACTGTAAACGGTACTATACATGACACTTACCGTAGTGCATGCCAAGCTCTGAATTTATTGGATAATGACCAACACTGGGATAACTGCATCAATGACGCGTGCGAAACGTCAACCCCAAGTCAAATTCGTGCATTGTTTGGCATCATTTTAACAACTTGCTCTCCATCAGCTCCTACAGAGTTATGGGAAAAATATAAGTAAAAAATGTCCGAAGATATACTCCATCGAAGACAGTTAGAGACGTCAGATATGACTTTTGATTTTACATCAGAAATTTATAACTATGCTTTAGTTATTATAGTAGATTTGTGCGTACGTAAGGCAAACAAACCTCTTCAGGATTTGGGAATGCCTTCACCTAATGGTATCGCTGCTGTTTCGACATGTGTAGAATTGGATCGTGAACAAAGTTACAGTACGAGTGATCTATTGTCGTAAATACAAAATAACATTTCCAAGTTAACGTCGGAACAAAAAGACATTTATGATACGATAATGCATTGTGTCGATAACAACGTTGGAGAAATTTTCTTTTTGGATGCGCCAGGAGGTACTGGTAAAATGTTTGTGATAAAACTGATTCTGGCATCAATTCGATCAAAAAATGATATAGCGTTGGCAATTGCGTCGTCCGGAATAGCCGCAACATTGCTGGCTGGTGGAAGAACTGCTCATTCCGCTTTGAAATTGCCTCTGAATTTGCATTCTACAGAAACTCCCACGTGCAATATTTCCAAATCATCTGGGATGGGTAAAGTATTGCAGCAATGCAAACTTATTATTTGGGATGAGTACACAATGGCACACAAAAATCGCTCGAGGCTCTGGATCAATGCTTGAAAGATTTGAGAGGGAAGTCGAAACCCTTTGGCAGCACATTAATATTGCTTGCGGGAGATTTCAGGCAAACATTACCTATAATACCTAGATCAACTCCTGCAGACGAAATGAATGCTTGCCTGAAAAATTCTAATTTATGGGCACACGTAAAAATATTAAAATTAACTACAAATATGCGTGTCCGATTGCAAAACGATGACTCTGGTCAAACATTTTCAGATCAATTGCTGGCAATTGGAAACGAAAAGCTCCCAGTAGACTCAATTTCAGGACGTATACAACTACCTGCTGATTTCTGTAATTTAGTGACGTCCAAAAATGAATTGACTGAAAAAGTATTTCCGAATATTCTAAAAAATTATAAAAATAATAAATGGCTAAGTGAAAGAGCGATTCTCGCACCCAAAAATATAGACGTCCACGAAATCAACAATATTGTTTTAACCAAGATTCGAGACCAGGCAGTCCTTTACAAGTCAGTCGACACAGTTTTGGAATCAAATGAAGCGGTTAATTATCCATCTGAATTTTTAAATTCCATAGATCTTTCAGGGTTTCCACCACACGTGCTACAACTAAAAATAGGCGTACCAATAATACTTTTAAGAAATATCAACCCACCAAAGCTTTGCAATGGCACGCGACTTGCCGTAAAAAAAACAATGGAAAACCGAATAGGGGCCATAATCTTGACAGGGCCTTTTAAGGGTGAGGCTGTTCTTATTCCTCGCATTCCCATGATTCCAACGGATCTGCCTTTTCAATTTAAAAGATTGCAATTGCCAATTCGATTAGCATTTGCAATCACCATTAACAAAGCTCAAGGTCAATCATTAGAAAAATGTGGTATAGATCTCAATACTGATTGTTTTTCCCATGAACAACTGTACGTTGCATGTTCGAGGGTCGGTAAACCTGACAATCTATTTATATGCAGCGACAATTGGACAGCGAAGAATGTTGTATATTCGCAAGTTTTACGCAGTTAATTTGTATTGTATCTATCTATCTATCTATCTATATAAAAACGAGTTGTGTGTATGCATGTTTTTTTGTTTGTAAAAAGAGCGTTTGCATATGACGTCATTATTAGTACATACGGCTTTGTATATGCACAGACAATGGGAAAGCCTAGAATGTTTTATATTCGCAATTTTTACGTAGTTTGAAACACATATATAAATCTATCTATATTCACAGGTGGGATACAGGGACACAACTACAATGGCGCGTAACTAATATGGCGTGTAACGCCTTACGCGCGCGGGGGGGCTTGGGGGGGCGCGAAACACCCCACCAACTAGGTGTTGGGGTAGCGCGAAGCGCCACCCCAACAGCTAGTATATATATATATATATATATATATATATATATATATATATATATATATATATATATATATATATATATATATATATATATATATATATATATATATATATATATATATATATATATTCCAAGTTTCTGCATATGGGAGCTTGAAACCTCTACAGTAGGGTTCTCTATGACTGTATGTGATGGCGTGATTTTCATTAAGATGCATTGACTTTTCAGGGATGTTTTTCCCCTTTTTCGAAAATCTTACTTACAGTTCGTTACTACAAGCTGTTTAATGAATAAATGGATGATTCATACTCTGAATTAGGTATTACTGTCGTAATTTTACTATCGTCAATAGTTGCCATACATTAACGACTTTTTTTACGCATTATATGGCATTATTGAAAAAAAAACAAGCTACGTACAAATGCTATAAGAAAATTTGATGATTGGAAAAAAATTGTTTTTAAAATTATAATAAAGCTTTACAAGCAAAGAAGCTGAAAGCATATTAGTATGTAAAAAAAAAGTTAAAAGCCTAAAATCAATCCGAAAAAGGTGACTAAGAAAATTATATTTAGTTGCAGTATTAACAGATGATACAAATAGACTAAGAATACTAATATACTTTTGGATTCAGCATAAACTTTGCACTACAAAAATAACTATCTTTTAAGTGTATTTTTCTGAGAAAAAAAAAAACATAACATCGAAAGGATGTTAAACAAATAAATTTCAACTAATCACTTCCCAACTAAAATTTGACTAAATTTCACTAAAATAAAAACATCATGAGAAGCACATCAGGATATTTCTAAATTTAGAGGACGGATGAAGGTTTTTGAGGGACATAGTTGAATATCACATTTAATTAACTGCACCTAGATTTTAATTTGATTTGCCTAATCTAGCAAAAAAACACTGAGGTAATCTTCTTATATGGCATTAAAACCAACTTATAGTTTTATTTCTTTGTAGTCGGAGGAATAGATCGTATAATTCGAACCTGTGGCTGGCTTGAAGACGAAGGAATGGAAGATTGTTTCAGAAAATCAACTCCTGGTGTAAAGTACAACTACTGCATTTGCAGAACAGACGCTTGTAACTCTGTCGGTGTAAATGCATTATTCCCCTCCCTCCTTGTACTTACCATAGTAATTAAAATGCTGAATTAGTCTGAAAATGTTAGTCTAAAATAGTGTACCAAACTAGTTTTAAATGATAAATGACCGCTAATCAGTAGCGATATGGCATTGATAGTCAATATAGACATTCCAAAAGTCTTTCAAGAAATACTTAGCAAAGAACTTGGAAATTTTGCATAAGGCTTCCAACCTTGCTCTTGGAAAACCACTACTCTAAATATTTCCACTGCCAAAATATTCTAAATAACTAAATTAATATGTCTAACTTCAGAAACATTCTACAGATAAACTCCTAAATCCATATTAGTTCATGTTTAATCAAATCTAATTTTGCCAATCTAAATTTCTTGTTTTAATATAATTAAAAATGCATCGATAAACTTGCTTTAAAAATACCATAGTAGCTACAAGTTGTTTGATTTTTTAGTTAAAATTTTCAAGTACAATTTTCTAGGCATAGGGATTTTATAACCCATTTGATAAATTCACTGATCCCAGTTTATTAAATCCACTTAACCAAAATAATATCATTGCTGTCCAATCAGTCAAATAATAGTCATGACATTACAAAAGTTTCACATAAGTTTCATCACAGGTTTATCATGTGAACAGCATTTCTGCTGGAATGATACTTTTAGACACAATACATTTTATCTATGACGCACTCGAGTCCATATTTTTTTTAAATATGAGCTCGAGTACGATTTTAAGGAGAAGATAAGTTTCTACATCTGCCTAAACAAATAAATAACGGTTAAATTTAGACTTAGCATTAGTTCTTTTGAAATACTTTTTAGAAAAGAACTGTTGGAAACCATTGCCAAGAGCATGTTACTTAGACATACATTGTGCATATCAATAGAGTATTCATCGGCCTCCATTACAATTTTAATAGCCAATAAAGATACTCTTTAAAAAATACTTGTTAATCATTTTCAGTATATTAGAGATCCATTGTTGATAATTATAAATCTTTGAATGTGTTTCTATGATGTTATCAAACTTTTTGCAATTAGAAAACTGTAGAATTTTGTAATAGACCTGAAGTGATTTGTTGAGATTTAACGTGAAGTACTGGTTCTTTATCAGTTCTTACAAAGAGGCAATAAAAGTTTCTTGTTTGTTTATTGCATCACGATAATTTTTTGGAAATTTGTCAATTTTCATTGTATTAGTAAAATTTATTTGTCAGGTAATTTCATACATTTACAAAACTTTATCTATATAATGCAAATAAAGCAAGGTTAGGCTGCAACTATGTTTTACAGTTGAAAAGGGTACAAAACAATGGTGCCTGGAAATACCACATGGAAATCTAAATAAGTGCTTAGGACCATACCCAGGTGGCGTGCGAAGAGGGAATAGCAGTATGTAAACAGGGTTAGCTATGGAAAAACTATTTTTCTTACGTAAACATAAAAATCCGAAATCTGATAAATTTTCTAATGAAAGAAGGAGAAATGGGGGGTAAGCCTAATACCCTGTCTAGAAAATACCCTTGATCAGAGCAAAGAATAACAAATGGAATAACTGCTGAAACATACCAGGAACACTGATATCAAATCACCTATTTATTATTAATTCAACGCGGTTAACTATATGTGAAAAGCAAATTTAAAAAACAAATTTTTTAACTGAAAGTAAGGAACAACATTAAAACTCAAAACAAACATAAATTATTCCGTATATGAAGGGTTGCCCCTTCTTAAATACCTTGCTCATTACGTTAAAGCTGTTAGCACATTTGAAAAAACTTGCATCTCTGATTAAACGGCTGTGCTTCACTAGCCATTCATAAGAAATTGGGAAAACAGTGAAACGTTAGCGTAAAGAGCAAGGTATTGAGGAGTGGGCAACTCCTCATATACGGAATGATTCATGTTCGTTTTGACTACTTTCACTTAATTTAATTTTTGTTCGTTTTTCAAATAATGCAGGTAAATCCGACTCTCCCTCCATTCTCCATTAACTATACCCCCCTCCTCACAAGAAATTCCTCCGTGAAAATTTTTATCAAATGTAAAGTACATCCCACTCGTCAAGTTTCCAACACACAGTTCCATTCTCACTGAAAATCCCCGAAAAATTTCTTGCGGACGATTTAGCCTGAAAAATTATCCTTAGCTTACTTTCATTTTAAAGACTTCAATTTCTAATCGGTTTCTCTATTACTTCAGAAATACCCGTGGAAACCTTCCATGGTATTTTTTTCCGGGAACCAAATCATGCGGAAAATAGCCCCCATACAGTCCCCCAGAACATTTCTACGTGTAAAATTGAGTCGGCAAAGAAAATATAAGAAAATTAAAAAGAGTTTCGTATGGAAATTCTGCTAAATTCACCCAGTGTAAAATTTTCACTGAAAAATTTGCCCCCCCCCCCCCGAAATTACTCTCCCCAAGGAAGATACTACCAATGGAAATAACCCCAAGTACAAAACCCATCCCCCCCCCCCCGAAGAATGTCTGTATTCTTCCCAATAACAAATACTATATGTAAACAATGGACAAATTTCATAACTTACAGGTATCTCTCTAAGGACTGTGGAAGGTCACTTTACCCTTAAAGACTTTTTTATTTGATCTTACAACTATACTGAACAAAATGGCTATCTCAAAATATTGATAAGAAAACTATGGGAAATAAATAGGTGTGGGAGGGGGGCCAGTTGCCCCAGTCTGTTTTGTCACTTAAAAAAGGACACTACAACTTTAGATTTAAGTTCGAATGCAGCTTCTCCCGGTCTTCTAGGACCATTATTTCAATACGATCCCCCCTGAAAAAAACAAACAAACAAAAAACATGCATCCATGGTCTGTCTTCCGGCAACAATAGCAAAATTCCACATTTTTTTATATAGGGGCTTGAAACTTCTGATTTTGCATAAATTATCACTGAACCGAGCCATTTGACGGAGGAAGCAAAGGAGAAACAAAATACCATTCCATCTATATTTACATTATATTATCACAGAATACATCAGCTACTGTTTTTCAAAAGGCGTTAAATTAGAAAATATAAATTCTAAAGGAGACCAAATCGACATGATAATTTGTGAAGTGTGGCTTGGATATTAATCATGACCAACTTTTGATTAACTACTAGTTAATTATTGCCACCTTATGAGAAAGTGAATTTGGTATCATAAGCTTTATTCTCCGAAAGTTTTTGTAACGAATATAGGAAAGACACCAGCTTTAATCCAAATTTTCTTGAAAACAAATTAGATAGTAAAAATAAAACAAATATCGCAGATCCAATATATTTAATTTAGGTCGTAGAGTGTGAGGCAGGTTTAACGCTGTTACGCAATAGTCAACAATGAGAGGCGTCGTTTCAGGATGGGGGGGGGGTAGTTGCCCCCTATGATTTGGAGAAAAACATATTATATAGCGTATGCCCCTTGACTATCCGGATATTGACCCCTTTTACCCCTCCAATAAAATGCTGGAACAACGCTTCTGTCAATAAGGATCAAGTGCGGCTCAGTGATAGAAGCCTTTAATAGCTAAAGCCTTTAATAAATTTCATCTCATACATATCAATTGATCTTGGCTAGCTTAAAAGTTATGGACATTTAAGAGCGCTTAAAAATTTCTCAAATAAATAACACGGACTTTTACAATGCGCAAATTTTCTCACGAAAATTACTCCTGATTAGTCACCTAATTTCAATACTGTTTTGAATAAATTACAGAATCAAATTCAATAAAACAGGATATTTTTTTTTATTTATACATGCTTTTTTTCAGCCAGAAACTTATAATTCTAATATAATTATGATTACATAAATCGATATAATTACGATTACACATTTGAGGAACCACAGGGCAATGAACACCTTCATTAAACAAAAACTTTTAAAATGCCAAGAGAAATACACATGATTAGTTTATTGTTGAGCAAGAAAATTTATAATGAAAGCTATTTATTTAAACCTCAACATATCCCTCTGTAGTCATTAAAAAAAGAAATCTGCCAAAAATCCTCCAAAATAATCTTTTAGCCCAGGCCCTAAAGTATCAAATTTTATTTTAAGAGTAGTAATGTAAACTGGTGAGCTTTCAGGGAAATCTGAACTTCTCGTGAGGGTATAGAGGGAGGCTTTGAATAAGTGGGGATGGAGGAGGAGTGTGCATGGCTGTGTTGACCTCAGGTGGTTTGGTGCCGCAATGAGTTGTTAGTAGTAGTAGTTAAAGGAATCCTCCTGTTGGATTTGTATTATCGTAAGTTTCCGAAGCTATAATACATGACATTATGATTCATGTACAGATTGATGGGTTTCATCAATCACACAATAATATGTTACATTTTTAGTCTTCAGACTTCGAGACTGATTCGTCTTCTGGGAAATAAAAATGTTGAGACCAATTCAGACAAAAGTGATACTGATGTATTGGCTCTGAAACCAAGGAAACCTCTTTCGTATGTTGGAAATTATCTAATATATTGAATCAAATGTTGGTATGTTAGGGAGATATGTGTGACTTGGATGAAATAGCTTTTTATTAACCATATGTGTAAATAAGTTTTATATAAAGTGACACATAATAAACAGGGTTGTTAGTCTTTACCCTAACAGCAATATTAATTGCTGCGTAAATTGTGACTTCTGGGAGGGGGGCGTAAAGAGGGTGGTTTAAATAAATTGAAATATACAAGGAGCGTGCGTAGTTGTGTTGTTCACCTCAGGTCTCAGGTGGCTTAGTGTTGGAGTATACATATACGTATATACGTATATACGAAAATACATATATATATATATACCTTTCGTGTATACTATACGCCTACTTTGTCTCTAAATAAAAGTTTTTGATTGTTTGAAATAATAACTTTGTACAACTTTATTTATGAGCTTTACCGTTTAATTTCCTTTTGCATTACATGGGAACAGGGTACAAAACTAGATAGTGAGTTGAGCTAAAATATGTCCCAAAATTGTTTTTCGCTGTTCTTGAGTCAGATTTCTAGAGCCTGGTATTGCAATGTCCAGTGATAAAGAGTAAAAAAAAGGTAAACTGAATTAGAAAAATAGTACTAAGAGACACACAATAATAAGTAAAGAAAATGTATTACGAGTGATATCTAACATAGTACCCTCTTTTCACTTCTTGTATATAATCAGAAAAAAATGCTTAGCCATCTTTCATGAAATAATAAGACTAAATTTTAAATACGACTAAACAAAAATTGCAACACTAACAACCAAAAATGCAAGAAGCATAGACAACGAAATATTCGAAGCTGTGTTACATTTATCACCAGTATTACAGTTGCAAACTGTTGTTACAGTGCCCGAAGAACTTTTGTGGGTCTTGCAGCCGTTAAGGGGTTCGTCTTCATCCAGCAGCCATCCACAACCTCGGATTGTTCGAGCTTCGTCGCCTGAAACTAAAAGGGATAACATTCAAACAAAAAGTACTAATTCAATTCTTCTGTAAAATTTTTGATAATGAAGGCAAGTAGTGGTTTTTTTTAATATCCTGTAAGATCCATAGCCACTACTCTTTTCTTCCTTTAATGATTAAGATGACGAAGAAGTTTAACGATGATCTTTTCAGGGTGAAGTGCCAATGCATGTTACGTAATAGGGAAAGTTTCCTTCGAGATACAGGTGTTAATTACCTAATAGTGAATATTTTCTAAGCGATGCAGGCGTTTGTTAGGTAAATACAGAATTATTGCTTCGATAGTTGCGTAATAAGGAATGTTTACCTGTATTAAAGATGACACAATCTTGCGTGTAACTGAGGAGGACATATTCGTGGGAGTTACGCAGTGGCTGCGCACAGGTGGGTGTTACTTAACGGCGGTGCAAAAGTGATTGTTACTTAATGACGGTGCACAGTGGTTTGTTAAGTAATGACGGTGCACACGTGGGTTGCTGCGCTGACAAAAAATATTTTTGTCAGCATTAGGATTTGAAAGAGATTTCTATCCAATGGAATAGAGCACTAGCCAGCTGGACTATGAAAGCCTTTTTAATATATTTATTCATCTAATACTTTCTACATTATAACCTATTCGACGCTTGGAGAATTCTCTGTCCCGCTAACTAGAATGATTAAATGGATCGCGCATTTTCCTATGACTAAAATAACTGACATGCAGGGGAGAAAACCGATTAATAGAAATTGGTTATATTTGAAGTGCATCTGCTTGATAAGCAAAACCTTAGACATTATTATCAGATGATATAGTGTATCTTTTTAGTAAAAAATGTTCTCTTAGTGTATATTTTTTAGTAAAAATGTATTTTTCTCCATTGAAACTTCAATGTGCAATAAATGTGCACAACTGAAATGCAGGGGAGAAAATTGATTACCAGAAATTTGTTACATCTGAAGTGAACCTGCTTGTTAAGTAATGCTTTAGAGAGTACTATCAGGTAATATTGCGGGTTGCTCTAAGCTCCTTTTTTTAGTTATAGAGTCTTTTACTCTATTGGAACTTGAACGCTCTATCAGAGATGAAAAACGTCACAAACTTTACAAAATCACAGAAATAGCAATTAAAACTCAACAAACAAAAAATAATACGTGAAAAAACCTGATACAGGATAGAATATAAGCAAAAGCTCCCATAAATTAAAGAAAGGTGGATACCCTAAAAAGCAATTCCGGGTAAGGAGGGTTGTTATTAGAAATGGATTTAAGCCATATTAATAGATATTTCTGAGAGGTTTAAAAAATGCCACATTTCCTTGAGCCAAGACTATGAATATTCACGCCACCGTGACAATATGTGGTTGACCCAACCTAGAAAGCAATTTCAGGAGGGGGGTTGTTATTACAGATAAATTTAAGCCATATTAAGATATATTTCCGAGAAATATTAATGAAATTTCATCGTTTTAATTGCTGTATTAGACGCACCTGCAAGAAAAAGAAACACATTTTTCCATTCAGTTATTTCTGAGACGTTTTAATGAAAATGCCAAGTTTCTTTGAGCCAAGACTATGCACATTCACGCTACCGTGACAATATGTGGCAGATCAATTCTAGAAAGCAATTCCAGGGGGGTAGTTATTAGATGTAAGTTTAAGCCATATTAAGAGCTATTTCTGATAGGTCTTAATTAAAATGCTTCGTTTATTTGACTTGGTGCTAGATTTCAGTTCCCCTTCGCCGAAAAATTATTTGTACACCTTCCACTTTAACTTTAAGCTGTAAAACATACTAGTTCGAGGCAATTCATGTCACCATGCTAAACTACAGATGGCACACCACCCTCTCTGGTAATAATTATCACACACATGTCATTTTCCGGACATTTTCCTCCAAAAATGTCTGTTTACACATGAATCGATCATTTAAACTTAATGAAAAATCCCCAATCACGTTTTTTCTGACTAACCCTGGATATTCAGCCCAGCGTTCCACAATTTACCAGCCCTGTAACCAACCTTTTTTCCCACAACATAACTAGGTAAACTAAAACTGATCATTGATTTTCATTTGAACAACGGAAATTTGCCAGTTCATTGTTAGATTGTAATATTCGTCCGCAACTCAAGCCACCATGGCAATTTGTGACTGGCCCATTGTATCCCTGTTATATATATATTATCAATCCTATGACATTCTCAACCCTTCAAAGGTACCACGATTTCATATTTGGCTGCCAAAATGTTATCTATGGTTGCTCATCGAAAATAGATAGTTTATTGTACGTTTTTCAGCAGTATCATTTGTACACTCAAAGGATAAACACTCACATCTTATTTTAAAAAGTGAAGATGAAATACTTAGAGAAAGCATGTGTTCATGATAAGGCTATT